>NC_135412.1:40322407-40327407 GCF_051991245.1 Festucalex cinctus | reverse complement strand
GCGGGCCTCATTACAATACACGTATCGATACGCAGGCATCAGAATCGATATTGCTCATTATCTTTAAATAGGCAGTTAACGTTTGCCTTTGCAGCTTACATTGTACCTAAAAAATAAAAACCAGCAGCGTCTTTGAAGTTAATTGCCTTCAATTAATGCAAAAATAGCTCACCAGTGATTGGACACTGTGTCTTGCTAAGAAAAATGAAAACAGAGGAAGAATATCAACATTTATTTACTTATAAACTTAAAATGGCACGTGTCTTAATGTACCAATTTTCGTATATTTTGTTTAAAAATGAAATAGAATGTGTTACACGAAAAAAAATTTCTTTTTATTTCCTCAAACATTTCAAATAAGCACATTTTAGAGCTGTAATTTTAATACTTTGATATTTTTGCTCATATCGGCTCATGCCTATTAATAAACGTTCCCGGTGTGTCTGTGAAAACTGCTCCTTGCTCTGCAGTGCGTGCACATTTAAACCAGGCATGCCGCTTGGTGGTAAACCAGAAGAGCTGCTAACAAAAATATTTTTGTCAGTCAGCATTACAAACATATTCTTTAGGTGCATATATGACTGTTATGCAAGTAAATTAATGTAATATATCGGGATACGTATCGTCTTGAAGATGAAGTATTGGGATACAGATGTATCGCGATACGTATCGTATCGTGACCCCTGTATCGTGATACGTATCGTATCGTGAGGTTGGCGGCAATACTGCGCCCTATTAATTAGATTAATTAATTAAACTGCAAAGTAGCAACCTGTGAAAATGAACACAATTACCATAAGTATCTGTGAGAATACGTACACCGTTACATTTGACAGGATACGATGTCTATGGATGCTCTGATCCAGTACTTTGATCGAGTAGCGGCCCCGATATTGGAAAAAAAATTGGATCGGGACGGGTATCTGTTACAATGGTCCCAATCCACAGAGATCACTACAGGTCACTCAATGGGCCAAATTTCAAATGCTTGCGCAGATTTTCCTAGAACCTGACGAAATGATTCCACGGGCGTCATAAGCATCCATCAGGCAAGGGACAGGGTCATTGTTAATTGTTAGAAGGGCAGCCAACTGTTATTGAAATTAGAAAAGTGTTGTGTTTGGCTGTCAGTGGGGACGATCAGTATAATTTCAGCGGTAACAGGAAAGATTAAATACCATAAACAGCTCACTGGTTTTTATGTTTTTTAGTGTTGATTCCACCTCAAACTAGTATGAATGTTCTCGTCATGGACAAAACCCAATGTGATTGTGGACTGTAGCGCTATTTGTTTAAAAAATGTGTAGGGATTATTTACTTCTGTCTACTTATAATTCTGTTCACGCAGCACGCAGCTTTCCACCCCATGGATAGTGAAAGATGACCAGACGTCATCGGGGATCTTAGTCAGTGGCCGGTCTGTTTCGGTCAGACTTGGCCCCACCTCTCCCCAGTTCGCTAGTCAATCTGCTGACCTGTGCTTGTGTGGCTTTTTCCATTAAAAAAAATATTTATTATATATTGACTTGCTAAGAATTTAAACAGAAGAACAATGTCAACAATTACTTATTCATTCACTGCCTTTGACAAGTATACTTGTCAATTGTATTTTTTAGAGCGGGGATAGATGGGGGAGAATCTGATTATGCTCCACTGTAAATGTCAAACTTGGAAACAACTTTACTGATGCCCAACCACCAGTAGATGACATCTTTTCCCCATTTTATAAGAAATAAGCATAGTTTTAGAGTCCACGGGAGAAATGGCTGTATTTTGGTAAACCTACATTTTTCTACTGTCAATTGCAAAAGAACGGGACGAGACAAAAAGTAGGAAGTCTATGCTGTCATTTGGTAGATTCCGTTTATATATAATTATTGAACGTAATATCGCGTGGGTATTGAAAATTTTGAAATTTTCTGAAATGGCTGGCAGTGAATGAGTTAAACTTAAAATTCAGAAAATGGATGGGTGGATGGATGCTGTGTAAATTTCTTAAAGGGAAAGTCAACCCAAACAAATTCTTCACAATAACATGTTCTATGTGGCCCCGCTAGTCAAAACATGGTCATCGTGATTTTGTGTTTGTGGATAATGAATAAATCGGAAACATCCCCCCCTTTTTGTCCTAAGGGGGTGGCCATTTTTCCACATGCTGTTGACTGTAACCCCGGGTTTTCACCGGATGCGGTTGCGGTGCGGTTGCGGTGCGGTTGCGGTGCGGTCCGGCGACGCAAGCAATTAGATTCCATTCATTCGAATGGTGCAGTTTACACCGCTTGCGGGTGCGTTGCGTGTCGACTGCGTCTCAGCTGCGGCGTGCCGCAGGCCTTCTGCAAGGATAGACCTATTTTCTATTTTTGCCGGACGCCGCAGCGGTAGGCCTCCGGCAAATGGCAAGCTAGCACAAAACACATCGAGCGGGACAGGAAGACCGACGCAGTTTCAAAATAAATTTCCGGTTACCTTTCAGAATAAAACACTACCCAGCTCCTATTTCGCAAGCTTTTCAGCAAAACGTGACGTGGGCGTCGCCGGGCCATGTGCTCATTCACGGTTTAGACACCAGCGAACATGGACGAGGAGAGGTTTATATTGGAGGTGGAAAACCACAAAATAATATATGACACGGCACATCCTTTTTATAAGGACAACCAAAAAAAGGATGCTGCATGGAATCTCATAGCAGAAGAAGAAGAAAAGGTTAAATCAAAAGAAGTCCACCTCTCTTTCTGCTTCTCTGTTGAGCACAGACTTTCTGTATGTTTGACGTTGTGAAATGCCACATGATCGCGCGGTCCCGCAAGACACGTTGGGAAGTGGGCGGCGACGGAGCTGCCGGACCGCAGCTGTGTGGATTGACAAAAAAATTGACCCGTCCGGAGCACGCAGTCAAGACGCACCGCACCGCAACCGCATCCGGTGAAAACCCGGGGTTAATGAGATCACAGTTGCTCAGGGTCCAGGTAACGACCAATTATGGCTCAGCTTGCAAGCGTCACATGACCAAACTCAGAAAACAGGTGAGCTGTGATTGATTGGTTGGTTGATTTGCTCATTTGACTACTTTTTTTTTTTTTTTTTTTTTTTGAATCACCGAGCGCCCCACTTTCTTCTTGACACCCACTGCTCCATTGCACTGTTTCCTACATTTAGTATAGTTTTGTATTTCAAAATATCCCAGTTTCATTGTTTTTCCTGGCTCAGTTGTGTGTCCTTCTAACGGCCTGGACATGACATTGAGTTCATTCAACAACGTTCATACAACAGCGTTTCACTTTCAAACATGCCTGTAGGTAGACTTTCAACTCTGCGAATGTTTGAGGGTTAAATTGACGGTTGTCATTGTGAATTTTACATTTTGAAGTTGAAGAGCCATGTTTTTTCCCCCACTTATCTCGTCACTACTCGTGTTAGCACCGCTAGCCATGCTTCAAAACAACACTCTGCAATGTTGGTAGACTGTTGCTGGGCTACAAGGAGTGTTGCATTCATGCTCTGAAACACTGTAGGAATTTCTGAAGTCTTGTGAACCGAGATGCCCTCTGCATCTTTTGAATGCAATTCAATTCAGGTGAGCTGGACCACTTCAGAGGCTGGGCCAGTCGGGGGTTGGTCCTGGGACGGATGTGGCCCGCGGGCCGGTAATTCAATAGCAATGGTCAAAAGCACGTTTTATTTTTCTTTCTTTTTTCTTAATAGCTACAATTCATGTATGCAAGAGAACATTGAGAATATTACCTTGGTGTGTGTGTGTATCTTACTACAACGATATGTATGTTAAAAAAAAAAAAAAAAAAGGCGCCTAGCCGCTGCTGTATGTTATTTTCTCTGGAATTGGTGTTAGATTTGTATTAATCCCGTTTAAGTAACGGTTTCAATTAACTCATTCACTGCCTTTGACAAGTATACTTGTCAATTGTATTTTTTAGAGCGGTGCTAAATGGGGGCGAATCTGAGCATGCTCCACTGTAAATATCAAACTTGAAAAACAAAACTTTACTGATGCCCAACCACCGGTAGATGACATCAGAGCCCCATTTTATAGGAAATAAACACAGTTTCAGAGTCCATGGGAGAAATGGCTGTATTTTGGCAAACCTACATTTTTCTGCTGTCAATTATAAAAGAACGGGACGGGACAAAAAGTAGGGAGTCTATTCTGTTATTTTGTAGATTCGGTTTATATATAATTTTTGAATGGAATATCACGTGTATTGGAAATGTAAAAATTTTCTATAATGACTGGCAGTGAATGAGTTAAGTGTCTGTGTGATTTCGGTGGGCATTGGAGGTTTATGGTCTTGTTCAGTGTGTGCGTGTGCGCGTGTACACGCATGCTCAATCATTCAGGGACCCAAGCAGATGGCACTTCCACAAACTGGCTGTGGGCTGCGCGAACCGGTTTTGACTGGCTCAAACCACCTAACTCCGGTTGCTGGTTAAGATGGCGGATCATGGACTTGTTTATTGGCTTTTACTTTCAAAACATCACAAGGTTTAATTTTGTGTCTAAATTGAGTGCAGCTCTAAAGTCAGTCCTAGTGGAATTATTGGCATGCCGGTGTAATTTGTGCATTGATTAATGTAATTAATGATTCCAGATGGAGTAATTTAACATGGTAGATTCAATTTACCTCGTAACCTACCCAAGCATACCAAGATTGAAACCATTCATTCAAACTTTCACGAGGCAAGGCAGGTTATTTATGTAGCACATTTATTACACAAGGGAGGTGAATGTGTTTCACGCAAGTACAATATTTAAAGGCATTCACAAACAAAAATTTAAAAGCAAAGAAAGCATAAGTTGCTAAATTAGAAACATGCAGTGATATTTAAAAACTTATAAGAAGAGTCAGACATTCCAAAGCAAAGAAATATACAGTAGCTTTTCTACATTACATCATAAGAACATACAGGAGGTCCCCAAAATACGAACACAGGATTCCGAGAGGATGTTTGAAAACTGAATTGTTCGTAATTCATTACATATTCAA
>NC_135412.1:40292407-40319907 GCF_051991245.1 Festucalex cinctus | reverse complement strand
CCAACATTTCCTCCGAGCAGAAGGGCTGTGAAAAATGCTGCCTGTTTCCTGGCACAAAAAACACAAGCAGGTGCACGGTGGGGCAGTCGGATGGCCCCGACACTCCCCCATCAGAAACCGTACCGGTGCAGGCATGCAGCTGTATGAGCGCAACCGCCAGACACCGACACTGTCCCTCGAGGAATATCACGGCCATAACGCTGAGAACAGTCCACTCCATAAGCGCCATCCATCCAGCTCACCAGCGCAGACTGTCCAGCAGCGACAACTTCTCCTCCGTGCAGAGGGGCTGTGAAAAATGCTGCCTAACAGAAAGGGCAAAATAAATAGGACCACTGTCTTCGGTGCAAAAAAACTGATCAGGAAAATATTTCTTTTAAAAAATTGTTTTTTATACACACCAAATTGTAATTGAGGCACGCAGACCGTGCATTTCTGATGTTTCAATGACGTGATGTCATCTTTAGTAGACGTTTCCATCAAATGACGACATTGAGGAGAGAGTGCCTCATTTCCCTAAATGCTTTTGACTCTTCCTGCCTCGGTCCACCCCCCATGCTTTTGTTGTTGTTGTTGTTGTTGTTGTTGTTGTACCATTGAGTAATTAGGTCACACCGAGGCTTGGGGCCAGTGTTTCAAAATTTAAATCCAGATTAAACTAATCCAGATTTCCAAATCCCCCACTTTCCTGATCCGGATATTATATCCCGGTATTTTGAAATTTTGCTTGATTGGATTACAATAATCCTGATCCTCTCAGATTGAGATTTCCAAATCCCTCTCACCCCTAGGATCACCCCACCCCCAGGGCCACAAATAAGAGACAGAAAGTGTCTTCTGTATAGATCTCAAGGCTTTGATAAGTCAAGATACCAAATGTGAAAGTATAAAACAGCAATTCAAAATATTTGCTGTTGCATGGAGCCAGTGTGGTATTTGTAATGTTTCAGTTCAGTTAAAAAAAACAAAACAAATGTGCACAGTGAGGATTTAACTATTTTTTTGTTGTTTGGTATCTTACCAACCTTTTTGAAACTGGTTCAGTTACTGGTTTGATCGTTTTTCGAAGTGAAAGCAGTTGATTGCAAATGTCTTTTGATTAACTACAAAAAGATGATCAGCCTGCTTTCATGAAGGACTACAAAAATGACAGAATTACTGTTGAGAGGCTGAAATCAGAGGATTTATTAAACATTTACATGGAATTGCCCACTCATTTACAGTGGTGAGTGCTTGCAAACGTGATCATAGAAGGGCTTTACAAGTTTTTACAATCTAGATTTATTTCCCCTTTTATGTGTGGTCAAAATGCCATCTTAAGTTAGCAGTTTCAAAGTGTTATTTTGCTGATTCTGTAATATATATTAAACTGTAGCAGCACAGAGTATTTTCACCACATTTTGTGAGTGGTAGGCTAGCTTCACACAGGTTAACATCTGCTGGTTCAGCTGCCGTGTGCCAAGTGGCCAATCATGTGTTTCGCCTTCATTTAATTTAAACTAAAATCAAGCTACATCTACACGACTAACTTATTCAGTAACTTACTCACCTGGTACGAAGCGATTGCTGCACAGGTGATATCCATCACGATGATCTTGTTCTTCACACATTTTATGGCTGCTATAATCCATTGGCTACGCATTGGTTCCTCTTTTGGTAGCCAGTAGGATGCTCACTCCTTCTTTTGCCTCTTCTTGTTGTGGCACCTAGTCCACAACAGCTGTCTATCATTGTAAAAGTGTGGCGTTTGCTGTTTACTCAAAGTAGCAAATACTATTTCTATCCTGCCAGAATGGTGGCGCTAACGTACATTGTGGGATGTGTGATATCAATGTCCGGAGCTCTGTAGTATCAGTTATCCTGTCAATTACGCCATTCGAGTACTAGTCCTAAAACTGCTGTTCCGACAGTGATATGGACTCTTCTGCAAATTAAGCTGGCTAAAGGTGATTGATATTAACACTATACTCACATCAAAGTAAACAGTAGAAATCCTTGTCCCTCCATTATCGTCACTTTTCAGGAGACCACAAAAATTGCATGTTTGTTCAACTTTTAACATTAAACCCTTCGGCAGAGTAAGCCATTTCAACACTTTAGTTTGGTGAATATTTTGTAAAAATAACACCGACACGTTTGGGATGACCAATAGTATAGATTTTAGGCAGGGGGAACTATTTTACCAAATTGTGACTTATGAGGTTTTGGCCCGATGCCAGCTATTTGCTGTATTAATGCAGCTGTTTTACTGTCTGTGTCTGACCTGACTATTGTCTTTTCAAGGTATGCACAAGTTGTGAGGACAATGCTGGAACCATAGGCTTTTGCGTGGACTGTGGTGAATGGCTGTGTAAGACCTGTGTGGAGGCTCACCAGAGGGTCAAAATAACCAAAGACCACAAGATTCGAACGAAGGAGGATGTTGATACTGCTTCTGGTAAGGACTGGTCACAAATGTTAATTGAACCTTCAATGTTCACACCCAAATAGTTGCAATTTAATTGGGTAATTTGTAGGGTAGCAACAACATCAAAATGTCAGAGTATGACATCCTCGCAGTTTTAAGGCCACCGTATGGTAGTATAAAACTTTAGAAGTCAACACAACTAAAAAGTCAAATAAAATCACTGATTAGTATAGAGATTAAAGGTGCTGTCTGCCAGTTTCACTCTGGAAAAGGCACTTTTTAAATACAGGATTTAAACAATCAAACTACTTCTCAATTTACAGATCAGGGCTTGGCTTCATTTCTGTTGATGAGTTTGTCCTAAACCCGCACCCCCCCCCCCAGCCTGTATTTTACCATTTTGTGTTTGTTTTGTAAACAGTGGGACGTTTCTGTGGGAAGACAGTATTTACAACCCTCCAGCCAATCGCAAAGCGGTGGGGTGGCGTGTCGCAAACGGGGCCGGGCGAACGTGTCAGCTGCGTGACGTCACTCCCGCGGCAATTTGAAAGCATGCACGGATTTAATTTTTTTTTTCACTCACTCACTCACTCACAGAAGCTTACGTGTGTGAAACGTCCCGCTGTTAACAAAACAAACACAAAACGGCAAAATACAAGCTGGGGAGGTGGGGGTTTAGGACGAAATTACCACAAAAGATGAACAAAAACATAGATGTGTAGACTGAGAGAAAGTTAAAGCGTGTACATCCTGTATTTAAAAAGTGCATTTTCCCGAGTGAATCTGGCAGACAGCCCCTTTAAAGATTAAATAAATACTTATGTAAACAAAATGTGGAAAGGGTTTTGTCAACAATTGCAATTTTCAACATTTATATCACCAGTTCAATCACCAGTGTCTTCTCTATTGTGTTCGTTCCCAGAGTCTGTGTGTGCATCCGGACAGAGGCCCGTTTTTTGTCCCATCCACAAGCAAGAGCCTCTCAAGTTTTTTTGTGAGACCTGTGACACTTTGACTTGCCGGGACTGCCAGCTGCTCGAGCACAAGGATCATAGGTACTTGGTACTTTGTACTTTCAGTCATTCAAGTTATCTATGAAAATAGAGGGCATACTTGTTAACTCATTTGCTCCCCAAAACGTATAAATATGTTCTATTTTCAGCGTTTTAAGCCTCCCAAAGACGTATTTATACGTTTTTATTTATTTATTTTTTTTAATGCTAGACGCATAAGACTTTGGCTTCAGCCTCTCAACTGCAAAAAAAATCCAGTAGTTATTAGACAAATGGCCAGCACGTGGCAGCAGAGCAAAAGAGCTCAATCAGTTCCATGTTGAAAAAAAAGCTAATTTACTCACAATTCTAAATAGATGTGTCAATTACAGTATGCTGAAACAGCTATATTCTAATGCTAATTGCTGCAAAACGGAAAGAGATAGAAACATGTTTTTTTTCCCTGATAAAAAAAGAGACTCATCTTTCTTTTGGTAGGTTCCATGTTTTTATAGCAATAGAACACAATATTGCACATATGCATGTATTTTGTCCATATTTAACATTTTTTGATATCTGGTTAGGAAGTGCATGGTCCTACGTGTCCCTGCCAGTAGTAGCACACTAACACTGATGAAAAATTGTAGCCCCCTTCCATTATTTAAGCTGCCAATCACATTGTGCAATGTTTTGCAGAAGAAGTTTGAAGCACTTTTGAAATTAAAACTATCTATCCCCAAATGCCACGGGAACCAAATTTACAGTTTTTTTTTGTTTTTTTTGTTTTTTTACATCGTCAGAATATAATTATTGGGACAATTTGAAAAAAAATAATTGAGATACATTTATTTGCCCACATTGCCCACCTCTATTTTCAGATATCAGTTCCTGGAGGACGCTTTTAATGACCACAAACGCATCCTTGAATCAACTGTGACCAAACTGCAGGAGAAGAAAAACTATGTCCATTATTCAGTATCTCAATTACAAAACAGGTGAGTGTATGTAACTCTTGATAGTGACCTGGCTAAAGAAGAATTACATAGGTTACCCAAGTTCTTTGAATGTGTGTGATTTTTAAATTCAGGTTAAAAGAGCTGACTGAATCCCATAAGAAGGTTGAACACGATATCAAGATTGCAGTGTTTACGCTGATAAATGAGATTAACAAAAAGGGCAAGTCTTTACTCCAGCAACTGGAGGTAAGGAGAATTTACCTGTTAAACTCTTGTTTATTTTTCTATATACTATGTATTTGAACAAACAAGGGCTCAGGTCTTTTATTTGTTTTTTCTTGTTTTGTTTTTTGGGTCAAAATGGAGCTGTCTGCTCTAACCCTCTGTGTGACCATTTTAGTAACTTTATTTTGAAATATTCACACTTGTGTCCAGACTGTGAGCAAAGAGCGCAGTACGAGGCTGATAGCCCAGCATAAGGATACCACCCAGCTTGCCCAGCAGATCCACCACGTGCTGAACTTCTGCCAATGGGCCATCTCGACTGGCAGCAGTACAGCGCTGCTTTATAGCAAGAGGCCGGTATGTTGTTGAACAGCATGTTAAGATGTATAATGTTAACAATTATGTAGGAGATCATGAGAAAAAATACCTTGGTCATTTTCTGTGTACATTATGCTTCCTGCACCAATAATAAGGGATTAATGGCAGAGCATATGCCAAGTATCCCCATTTATGAGATTGATAAATTAATCATCATCATAATGCAAACATGATGCAAATGATTTTCATGAAACATTGTAGAGCAGTGATGAGAAACTTACAATGGAGGGGACTATTGCTTATATGGGAGGACCTTCGACAGTGCAGTGTCGTGGAAAACCAGCGGTTTAAACTCGATCTCCCAGAGCCGTCATTTTGACTGTTCTCAAAATTGGATTTGTTGTTACTCTGTTTACATAGATCAACAATGTTCCTGGTCATTTTCAGTTCAAATTCAATTCAAAAACACTTTTATTTATCCCAGAGGGTCAATTCAATGGCATACGAGCAGTTAAAAAAACAAACAAACAAAAAACACACAGGCATTCTACCAATAAACATAAAAAACATACATAAATACTACAGCTATAAAACCATTCCAGCTAACTAACAATAAAAACTATATCAACAAAGAAAGTGCTCTGTGCTTTACACTGAAATGCTACATGCGTTCCGTCAGTCAGTCCATCACAGTTTGGGCAAGGAGGGGTCACTGCTCAAGAGATTTACCGCTCTGGGGACAAATGTAGCCCTCCTCCGCTGTGTTCTGTAGCGTGGGCATCTCAGCCTGCGGCCTGATGGAAATCACTCAAACGTTGAAGTGAGTGAGAGGTTTCGAGCAGGATTCTGTGTTTTTTGACTTTATCTTTCTCTGTATATATATATATATATATATATATATATATATCATTACTGCACTGCCATTTTATTGTATTAAAAGTAGACAAATGTTTAGGAGTAATTACTACTTTACCTCTGCCCTGCGATTGGCTGGCAACCAGTTCAGGGTGTACCCGACCTACTGCCCGAAGCCAGCTAGGATAGGCTCCAGCACCTCCGCGACCCTTGTGAGGAGCAAGCAGTTAAGAAAATGGATGGATGGACTACTTTACCTCCGCACCCATCAATTTGACTGCTCTATTCATTTCAATATACATCTTTCGCGCTGCTGGGACTGCGGTGTTGCGCCGCTGGGCTTCCGTAGTTGGCGCCACTGGGCAGGGCAAGGCAAGGCAAGGCAAGGCAAGTTTATTTGTATAGCACATTTCATACACAAGGCAACTCAATGTGCTTTACACAAGAAAAGACAACACAAACATCAACAAACAATAGTTAACATTCAAAAAATAAATAAATAAATAAATAATAGGTTACAAAATTTACTATAAAAAAACAAAAAAAACATACAATGACAATATTAAAACATTATTCAACAAACTTTAAAACATTTAATGTAAAAAATGTAAAATAATAATAAAAATAATTATTAAAAAAGAAGAAAAAAAACAGAATTAAAGCCGTTTAAAATTCCCTAATTAAAGGTATGAGAAAAAAGCGTTTTTAACCTGGATTTAAAAGCATTTACACTCAACTACCATTCAACGCGGAGGCATTTGGTTAATTGGTTTTAGATACAAGCTAGACCACCATGTTGAATAAAAAAACTATACAAGAGAGGAGACTACACAGCTAAATTCTACGGTGCAGAAAATATAAAAAAAAAAAAAAAAAAAAAAAAAAAAAAAGAATGACGGACCTCCCACTTATGAGTGTGGGCGTGGGCGACACGTGGCCCGGGAGCTACCAGTTATCCATGGCTGCTGTAGAGGAATGGTGCAGTGGCCAAGGAAGAAACTTATAATGGGATTGTGCTGTCAGGTAAACAAATTTGTTCTCTGTGTGTGTATTTACAGATACTATTCCAGCTCCGCCAGCTCTTTAAGGCAAGACTAGAGCCAGTGCCTGTGTCCAATGGAGATGTGCGATTTTTCTGTGATCCAACCTTTTGGGCCAAAAATGTGGTAAATCTAGGTATGGGGCATGATTCGCATATGATGCCAGAAATTTCCAATTGCAATTGTGAGTCTTACCGTTACGCATGATGTCTGTTAGGATTGGCACAAGGAATTTACCACTCCTCTAAACTAGAATTAAATTTCAATCACATTTAGCTGTTTTTTTTTCAATTGAGATGTTTATGTGGAGAATTTTCATTCCATTTAGTAATTCACTTTCATTCTAAGTAGGGCTGGGACAACGCGTCGACGTCATCGATGACGCCGACGCAAAAAATACGTTGACGCAAAAAATGCACGTCGATGCGTCACTTTTGGCGCCATCGCGCAATGTCTGGGCCACCAAATATACGTTACCTTGCAGACAAAACACAGGGCGCAAAAAAAATAAATAAATAAATAAAGCAGAACGTACAATGCACGTATATTGTGCACAATTACAGTGTAGCAATGGAGGGCAACGATCGTTGTGGTTTGCGGATACCCGGAAGACATGACAAGCAAGCTACGTTACCGGCAGGGGCCGGGTCAAAAATGGAGAAAGAGTGGAGTTTTTTTTTTTTTTTTTGTCGAAGTGTGAAGCAAGCTAGCAATGACACAATACAATGATGTGTCTGTTGTTTCTAATAGATAGATGACGCGGAAGCTGAGAAGCGGAATTGCCTCCTTTTTTTCTTCCGTTGTGTGCAGCGCGAAGGCATACAGTTATTGAATCAAAAAATAGCAGCGACCGCACCATTGATTAGCAGCGAGTCCGGGGAGAAGAAACGACCTCGTAATAAGACGTCCGAAGTATGGGAGTACTTTACACCTAAAAATGCAAAGTACTTGGCATACCATAAAAGCACAACCGCGATTAAGAGGAGGCACCCGGGAGCTTCTTGTGTGGAGAAGACATCGTAAGTTTTCAACTTTTTTTTTCTTTCCTTGTTGGCAATGAGTAACCCCGTCATTCATCCAAACTGCACCACGTAACTTGTGCTCCAGCCTCGCACACAGAACATGTACCCACTGCCCACTTGAACACACGCAAACACACAGCCCTAACACACTCGCTTGTTGCTTGTCACTTTTTTTTTAATTGACACAGACACACACTCTTCAAATAGACGTAAACTTTTTTTTTTTTTTTCTGTCTATTAACTCTTTGACCGCCATAAACGTTTAAAGACGTTCAGTATAATCTTAGGATTGGCCGCCATAGACGTTAATTGACGTCTACTATGTTTTTTTATGGAAACGGGTGGAGGAAAGCCTTGGGCAGCTGTACTCCAAGTATCAAGCCGATCAGGTTACTATAATGAGTATTCCTGGCCACTAGATGGCTGTGATGAGTCTTTTGGACAAGATCGGGTAGGAGACAACAGTAGAAGAAGAGAGGCGGAGCTAGAGTGTTGAGGGGGAGAGAATGGCTAACTTGGCTAAGGGAGTCAAAAAGGCTACAGATGGCAATCAGCTCACGCTTGATCCTTATTTTCAAAGCTCAAAAGCATCGACCAATGCTCAAGAGCACAGTGATGACGGAGTTAAGTCATAGTTGAAGCGGTGACGCGGCCGTTTCGACCACGTCCTAAGGCCCCACCGGCTAGCGATGCTAATAACGTCCTAAGGCCCCACCGGCTAGCGATGCTAACACCGGAGAAAAGTGGTGCACAACCGAGCACGTCTGCACAGATGACGTTTCATCGGACGATGACGACTACTATGGGTCCGATGCAAGACAGTCTTGGACAGTCTTCCAAAGAACGTGAAGGTAAGCGCTAACATGCTAAGAGATTGCTAGTAAGATTACTTTTCGGGCGATCTGCTAGCAGCGTGTGTAAATGTGCTGATATACACTAAAACATTACCTATACAAACGTGAATGTATATTTTATAGATCGTGCTCACAGCAACGTCTGACCGCTGGTTCTACGACAAAGAAAGGTAAAAAAAAAAAACTTTTTCAATACACCGCAACAATAAAAGGAAAGTCTTTCAATAGTATTGTAATTGTGTATATATTTCTTTCAGCTCCTACTCAAAGTGACCCTTCTCACAGTGAGCACAACAAAGGTAAAAAGAAAAAAAAAAAGAGATTCTCCACAGCACTAATAAAATATTTGATGGTAAACGTCTTCTATAATTTACAGAATGTGCATCAACCAATACATCCAAGAAAAAAAGGTAAACATGCACACACACATTGCATCACAGTGCTCTAAAATAATATATGATATTGAAATGTATATTTGCAGATCCCAAAGATTCTGGCTGGCTTGAAGTTGATGAATTCGGCTGGCAGCCAACCATCTTCCCCTTTGCTGCAAAACCAGGACCAAGGGATGCTGCAGCAGAGCTGAATTCCCACCTGCCAGCTGACATCCTGGAGCTCTTCATCACGGATGAACTTCTCCAGCACATCGTTCATCATACCAACCTCTACGCAAATCAGTCCATGCAGCAGACTGACAAAAACTGTTGCGCACGTGTAAATAGTTTGCAAAGAGTTTTCCAAATTGTTTGTTTGGATTGCTACTGTTGCATGTAAATAAACTGTTATTTTGCAATCAAAAAACATTTTTTATTGTTGGGGTAGTGTTTATAGAAGTTTAGGTGTTTGTAGAATCAATCATGCAAAAAAAAAAAAAAGTGCCAAATTCACTAGAGTGCATGAAATAACATCGTTTCACAAAAAGCTTGATTTCTCCGTATTTTGGAAGAAAATAGAGGATTTGGGTGAAACGAAGGTGTTTTCTATTGTTGATTACTGAAGATCCGAATAAGGTAGAAACAAACTTTTTTTTTTAGATGAAAGATGAGACTTCAATCTTTCATTTGGTAGTATCCGCGTTTCCATAGTCCTAACACAACATTTTCTGTGGAGCTTGAAAGATCGGTAAAATTCTGTAAAACAGCTGGCAGTATCGGGGTTACCTTTTCCGAAAATGGCTGGCAGTCAAAGAGTTAATAAACAAGCAACATCCACGCCATATGGAAGGCTTTTTTCAGTGACTGGAAATATAGTCAACAAAAAAAAAGGGGCAAGCCTGACAGCTGAGCATGTTGAGATGCGAACATCCACTCCAACACAACACATGACTACAACACACACACACCTGAGCAGATGCAGACGGAAAGCGTGAGAGTGGTGGTGGAGCTGTGGTGTTTTGAAAATTGCAGCCCTCACCACTGCTATTAGTTGGTTTTTTTTTGGTTTTTTTAAATGTTGATAATATTTTGGTTCAGATTGTGGCTTTTGCAGTTTTAGTTGTTAAGAGAGCTTAATTTTATTATTCCTTTATTGTAGGATTCCATTGCATTAGAGCTGTGTGCACTTTGTCGTATTGTTCAATAAAATTCATTTTTGAACTTGAATAAAAATATATTGGAAAGAAGAAAATTGTGTTTTACTCATGGAGATAAATTGGCATTAATTGCTATAGAGGTCAAATTATAGGGAGAGAATCGATAATCGAATCGGAATCGAATCGAATCGCATTTAAAAGTGAATCGTTAGATTCATCGATGCATCGAAAAAATATTTTCTTGATTAATCGATTACAAATAGAATCGTTTAACCCAGCCCTAATTCTAAGGCTCCATGTAAACCTGACCTTTTCTAATTCTAGGTAATCTGGTAATCGAGAAGCCACCGCCACCTGCACAACCACCTAGTATGCTGGTTGGTGGTGCTCCCGTTTCGCCAGGCCAAGGTCAACATGGTAAAAATCAAGGACAAATCAATCTGGCCCAGCTCCATCTGCAGCATATGCAGCAGGCAGCCTTGGCACAGAAGCACCAACATCTCACACAACAACTCCAGCAGCAACACCAGCAGCAGCAGCAACAGATGCGCCTCACTTCCCAAATGCCACAACAACATAGCAGACCGGCTGTCCCATCCCTGGTTCAGCAGCAGGTAATTCAAAATGCCACTGTTATGAGCAGTCATCATAATGCAATACTGTAGGAAAGCTGCATGCCTTCTACCTCTCACACTGTCTTACATCATTAAAATCAAAAGGTTATCAAGGTATAAAAAGGTTAAATTAACACCTGTGGCTCTTAATTGCTTGTGTGTGCTTTTCATTTTTAGAGTTAAAAAGTAAATAGTGACATGTTTAATGGTATTTTGAGATGCAGAAGTTGGCGCGAACAAGGCCTGCTCTAGAGAAATACAAAGTGCGTTCAGAGACTAAGACTTTTTCACCAGCCACATATGAGTGAATGGTTGATGTTATTAAGATATGAAATCGTTAGTTTCCAGTCCTTTTGCAACATGTTCCATGCAGAAGGGGCAGAGAAAACAAAAGCCTTTTTCCCCAGCTCAGTGCGGGCAAATGGAACAGAGAGAAACAAAAGATCATTAGAACGCAGACCATAAGAATCAACACCTTTCAATGTGACTAGATTACAAATATAAGAGGGCAGCAATCCAAGCATGTGTACCAGTGAGTCAACCTCCTGGTTGACAAAGAAGGCCATCCCACTCGAGAACACAGTTCACAGTGATGGGTCAATGCTCTACAATTTCTAACAAACCTCAAAGTAGCATGATATACAGAGTTTGAAGTTTGAAGTTTGAAGTTTATTGAACATATGCATATATCCATATATAATTATATAAACACATAAACAAACAAAGAAAGTTAAAAGTAAAAAATAAAAGAAACATCCAATAAATATCGATGTATATGTTCAAGGGAGTAGGAAGAAGTTGAAAACTTATCCAGTCCTACCCCTTATTCTTCATATCCTATCACTTATTTATAATAAATTACATTTTAATAAAAGAAAATATAATCCTACTCGTATAAAAAATAAATAAATAAAAAAATAAAAAAAATAAATAAATAAATAAATAGAAAAAGAAAAAATACACAATAGTAACACACATATACAAATTTCATTACACTCATATCAATACATCAAAGAAAAATAAGTAAACGAATAAATCATTTCTACAATCTTCTTAACTCATCTGATTTAAATAATAATATTGAACTTTACTTTTAAACATTTTTTTAAATTCAACAAGTGAATTACATCTTTTCAGGTCAGTTCCCAAGTTATTCCACAAATTAACTCCTTTAACGGAGACACACCTTTGCTTAATATTTGTTCTTGTTTTGGGTTTTTTGTATACACTTGTACCCCTTATCTCATAAGGACAGTTTCTAATTTCAAACAACTTTTGAGTACTGTGGCAGAGTAGATTATTGTATACTTTATACATTATTTGTGCTATTTTAAACTCAACCAAGTCATAAAATTTCATTGTATTTAATTTAATAAATAGTGGATGTCTTGATTCTGTATATTTTGATCTATTAATAATCCTTATGGCTCTTTTTTGCAATTTAAAAACAGTGTCGGTATTTGTTTTATATGTATTTCCCCAAATTTCCACACAATAGGTCAAATATGGTAATAATAATGTATTATATAATGTATATAGTGAATTCATATTCAGGGCCTCCTTGGTTTTATAGAGTATCCCTATGATTTTTGACATTTTCCTTTTAACATTTTCTATGTGTGGCTTCCAACATAATTTATCATCAATAACTACTCCAAGGAATTTATTTTCATACACCCTTTCTATTTCAATTAAATTCACCATAATTTTAACTTGATGAGTGATTGGTCTAGTACCGAAAACTATGAACTTGGTTTTATTTAAATTTAATGATAATTTATTCATATCAAACCAATTTTTTATTGTACTTAATTCATACTCCACAGTAGTCAGAAGCTGCTTCAAGTTGTCTCCAGAACAGTAGAAAGTTGTATCATCCGCAAACAAGACACTCTTGAGTATTTTCGAGACACAACAGATATCATTCATATACAATATAAATAATTTAGGGCCCAGCACAGACCCCTGAGGAACTCCATGAGTAATCTTCAGTTGTTTTGAATTTGTATTATTAAACTGCACATACTGATATCTATCATCCAAATAACTTTTTATCCATTTATATGCTAAGCCTCTTATACCATATTTCACTAATTTATTCATTAATATAGAATGGTCTATGGTGTCAAATGCTTTCTTTAGATCCATAAATATCCCAACAGTAAATTTTTTATTGTCTATGTTGGTAGCTATTTCCTCTACAAGTTCCATGACTGCCATTGAGGTGGTCCGTTTTTCTCTAAAACCGTACTGATATTCACTCAAAATCTTATGTTTCTCAATAAAATTATCCAGTCTATATAAAAATAATTTTTCTAGAATTTTTGAGAACTGTGGCAACAATGATATTGGTCTATAGTTACTAAATATATGTCTATCACCACTTTTGTAAATAGGAATTACTTTTGCTATTTTCATTTTTGATGGAAATATACCAGTTTGGAAAGACAAATTACAAATATATGTAAAAGGTTTTACAACATATTCTATAATACTTTTTACCAGTGTCATATCAATATTAAAATAGTCGGTAGACTTTTTATTTTTTAATGTTTTTACAACATTTAATACTTCAATATCATTAACACCATTTAAGAACATAGTGGATGAATTATTTACAACGTACTTATCTATTTCATGTTTATTTCTTGTATCTGGAATTTCATTTGCCAAATTACTACCCACATCAACTAAATATTCATTGAAGTTATTGACTATGTCTGAAATTTTCTCGATTACACTGTCTTTATCTTTTATAAAATATTCTGGATAATTTATTTTTTTAGATCTATTTTTAATTACATCATTTAGTATTTTCCATATTTCTTGCATATTGTTTTTATTCTGCTCTAGTAATGCATGGTAATGATCTTTCTTCCTTATACGTATAATATTTAATAATTTGTTTTTATAGGTCTTATACTTTGTTTCAGATTCCATAGTTCTTGTTTTAAGAAATATTTTATATAAAATATTTTTCTTTTTACATGCATTTTCTATCCCCTTTGTCATCCATACCTTATTTGGAGTCAATCTTACTCAGACACTGAGCTGAAGCGTTCATATACAACACATCTCCATAATCTAAAACAGATAAAAAAAAAAAAAAAAAAAAGTTGCAGTGACAAGGCGCTTTTTGACCTCAAAAGAAAAACATTTATTCCGAAATAAAAAACCCTGTTTTAGTTTGAGTTTCTTCACCAGGTTCTCAACATGGGGTTTAAAAGTCAAAGTGTCATCAAGCAAAATACCGAGATAATTGTACGAATGAACTACTAGGCCGTCAAGTCGCACACGTTTTCGTTCAGTTTCGCTCCACTACCAGGGGCACTAAATAATCTTTACTTCATAAAATAGATTTATTAGTAGTAAGTAAGAATCCGTGTTCACCCTCTGAAAACCTGCCAATTTTGTTTTTTCGGTGGTGAAACCCCAGCACTATTTTGCGATGAGGCGCAGTGATCTCTGGTGTGGGCGTAGCGCCATTAGGTCGGTAGTGGTGTGATTTAGGTCACATGAGCCAATCACGTAGTTGCTGCTTTCTCCTCACCATAGCAACCGCATATCAAAAATGGCGACCACAACGTCGGAGAGCGAAGAAGAGCGAAAGGAGAAAAAAGTTAAAAAGAAAGTGGGGAAAAAACTTCTTTCCCGTTCAGGTTTGCCCATCGCTTCAGCTGGCCCCGTCCTTCCAACCATCTGCATCATTTGTAAAAAAATTTTTCCAAGTATACTCGTCTGGGATCGGAAGGCACACGGAAGAGGGATCATCTCGCCAAAGCAGAAACATTGTCGGCAGGTATGTGCTACACACAGGAGTGCTCATTTCTGTTATTAATGTGACCGATATTTAGTATAGGGTTGAAAATAATTTGTTGCTAGGTTAAGTTTTAAGGTTATAGTTTAGTAAAAACGCGAGCTGCTGAATGATTTATCGAGTGAATCCAACAGTGGTTACCAAACTCGGGTTAGCTATGCCCATCAGAGTCATAATAGAGAGTCACAGCTACACCCTCCCTTTCCCCCAAACTCTCTCTCACCAACCTCAACAAACACTTTACTTGTAAATATGTGATGTGCATATACTGTAAAAAGAGGTGATGTGACAATAACACTTATAATGTAATTCTTTTTTGTCTAAAGATGGGTTGCTGCAGGCAGCTGAGATGATGAAAAAAATAATAAATAAAATTGATTCTCTAAAAATGAAAAACAGTTGGTTGTTAATTATTACATGCAAATGTGTTTTTTTTTGTCTTCTGTATTTATAATTGTTCTTTGACCAAGAAAGTATGTAGGCCTATAGGTATATTTTTATTTCTCTCCAAATATACGATTATTCACTAGAATTTTCAGTAGGATATCCGAATACCAAAATATTCGATAGCTGCAGCACTAATAATACTAATTTTGAGTTGTGGCACGCCCACACGAGTTATTTTACCACACACCCGTGTCAAAACTAGCTTACTGCACACACTGCACCCCAACTTCAAATTTTTGCTAACATAATAACAATAATAATAATAATAATAATATATTATGAATTTTGTTGGATCCAAAAGCAACTTACATAATTATAGTTTCATATGATTGTAATTCTTATTTTCAAATGTTTAAATATTTTTTGATTTGAACAAAATATAATTGTTTTGAATAATCTTGATTTCAATTATTACCAAAATAATTGTGATGATTATTTTTTTCCATAATAGAGCAGCCCTAGTGTGATGTGAATATGTGTATCTTGTGCTCATCTTTCCCTTTAATTTTCTATTTCAGGCAGGATATACTGAAACGAAGATTGAGGCGTGATTTCCCCCAGCTGGTTTTTCACACCCCTTTCGAACAACACCTCTGAAATGGTTTTTGTAGAGACATTATCAACAACTGACAAACTTTTACACAGGGTACCTCAGTCATCAGATACATCAACTACTGAGTCTACTGACGTAAGCCAAGAAAGTGACACTAACACATATCTGGTACAACATCAGGTTGGAAAATCACAGGGCATACGAGGACACTTTACAGTGCAAGGCTGTAAAATCTATGTAAAATCTGCCGTTTTGTTTGTTTCATTATCAAGATGTTAACTCTCCATTTTAACACTTTTTAAGCAAAAATAAAAGTCTGTATTCCATTTTTCCACAAAAAAATGCCAAAAACAAAGCTGTTCCATTGAAGTTCCATGGTTTTATTGTGAATGCACATTTGATTTTTATTTGATGTTTTTTTTTTCTTAATATTTTTTGTGTGTGGGGCAGGGGTGAGGGGTTATAAATGACATGCTGTGATGACATAATCTGATACTTTAATAAATATTCTATATGTTACAATAATCTGGGCTCTGAATGCATCTATTTCCATCTCGTCCATTTTGCCTTGTTCCAGGTTTGTGGTGCATGGTAGTATTTTTGGCCGATGTATGCTGCTTCTTGTGTACCTTTCATTACGTAGTAGGTTGTGAATTGTTTTCATATATGAAACATAAACATAGCTAAATGTAACATTCGTGTGCTGGTGTCACTTCCAGTTGAAGCATTTTTTTGGGGGGGGGTTTGGCACAAATTTAATGATCTAAATTCACATGATTGCACCAAACCACCAATACTTGTTTCTGATGTTAGGTACATGTATTTATAACATCTGGGAATGATTTTCTGTTGCCAAATTTAATGTAAGACGTTGTACAACCAAAAACTGCAGCACAAGATTTTCGTTTTTTGTTATTTACCTATATATGCATTTCTGGCTTGTGACAAAATTGGGGCAGGAAAACATTGGGTGAACTTTTAACCCAAAGTTCAGAAGGGTATTATCTATCAAAAAATGCATTGAACAAGTAGTGCCCAGACAGTGGAGCGAAACTCATTTTCTTGGCACTTTTTGGGGGTTCACTCCACGGCCTACACCTCTATTTCATTTCCCTCCAGAGTGGACGCTTTGGGGGTAAATTGTGGACTTTTCCTGGAATTTGAAAACAACATCAGTTTAGTTTTGTCCGCATTAAGGACCAGTTTTAGCTACAGAAGTGTGTGCTGCACAATGTTAGAAGCTTTCTGCAGAGAAGCAGCAGCAGAGCATGAGCCAAAGGAGTAAACTATTGTGTCATCGGCATAAAAATGCATACTGGCATCCAACACGCTTTGTCCCAGTTCATTGATGTACATAATGAATAGGAGGGGTCCTAACACAGAGCCCTGTGGCAACCCCTTGTGAACACTCAAAAATTCAGAACATAAACCATCATGTTTAATGCATTGGGTCCTGTCACTCAAATAATTTGTGAACCACGAGACTACATCATCTGACAGACCAAGACTGATGAGCCTTTGCTTTAAAACTATGTGGTCATTGATCTTTGACAGATCAATGAAAAGTGCAGCACAGTACTGCTTTTTATCAAGAGCAACAAGTATATCATTGACCACATTTCTAGCAGCAGTCTTAATGCTGTGCTTTTTCCTGAAGCTTGATTGCGAATTTGAGAGCAGTTCATTTGAGTAGAGAAACTCTTAAGTTGATCACACACAAGAGATTCAAGAATTTTGGATAAGACACACAAGTTTGATATTGGTCTGTAGTTAGTTAAAACAGCTGGGTGACCTCCTTTTAAGAGAGGAACCACAAAAGCTGACTTCCAAACTGCAGGGATTTCTTTGTTTTCAATTGATAGATTTAAAAAGTATTTTAAGAGGTGTTGCAATAACATCATAGCCAGTTTCAAAAAGTAAGGCTCAGTCAAATCTGGTCCTGGAGGTTTTCAGTGATTCAGAGTTTTGAGAGCCTTATGAACCTGCTGTACAGTAAAGGTACAAATCTAAAATGTTCTCCAGAAAACATTTGAGAATTTGTGTAGTGAGGCAAATAGGCAGCTCCTCTGAAGTCAAACAAAGAACTAGATGACAGAAAATGCTTATTAAAGCAGTTTAAGATCTCAGTTCTGTCATTATCTTGTATTGAATCCTTTAAAACAAAAGTAGGAAGAACTTGAGGGCCTTTGTTCATAGATAAACCCTTGATCACTTTCCAAAATTGTTGTGGATTATTGAGGCTCTCAGATGTAACAACGAAGTAATATTGAGACTTAGCCTTTTTAATAAAAGAAGTACATTTATTTCTCAGTTGTCTAAAAATAGACCAATCACTGACAGAATTATTTTTCCTGGCTTTGGCCCATGCCACATTACGCTGATGAATGACATCAGACAGCTCTAAACGAAAGTTACGAATGTAACTACGGTTCTATGAGTCCAGAACGACCGCCAGGTGGCGGTGCTGTAACCAGCACGGAATTCCCCTTGTCGCGACAGCGTCATCGAGTAAGAATTACAAAAATGCTCGTACGTGGTTCCGGCTGACGTCGCACCGTATATAAAAGGGAACGTCGCCAGAACACATCCTCGAGAACCTTTCTCGTGCAAACCAACACGAGGGTTCTGAGTGACAAGCAATGCTGGCGGTCGTTCGGGACCATAGAACCGTAGTTACATTCGTAACTTTCGTTCTATTTCGTCCCTCCCGACCGCCAGGTGGCAGTGCTGTAACCAGCACGGAACGCCGAATACCAGCGTTGTCATGAAGACCCTGCAAAATGTACCTCACAACGGGGCCTCCGCAGGACCACGAACCACGTCCAGTGGATGAGGAGAGGTGACATCCAAGCAGTAGAACCTTGAGAACGTGCAGGGCGACGACCACGAGGCAGCCGTACAGATGTCCTCCAAGGGCACGCCTCTCAGGGCAGCCCACGACGGAGACACACCCCTGGTGGAGTGGCTGCGAACCGCCATCGGAAGGGAGCGACCAGCGACTCTATACAAATGTCGAATCACATCTCCGATCCATTGAGAGAGGCGTTGTTTGGAAATAGCGGCCCCTTTTGTTGGGCCGCCGTAAGACACAAACAACTGGGTGGATGTACGGCAGCGTGTCGTAGCCTCCAAATAAGAACGGAGTGCCCTCACAGGACAGCAGAGGCCTGGAGCGGCCACTCCGTCCGTTGAGGTCGGGGGAAACGCGCAAGGCGAATAGGGCGATTGGCATGGGAGCCCGACAAAACCTTGGGCACAAAAGCCGCATTTGGCCACAATGTGACCCCTGCGTCGTTGGGGTGCCAATGCAGGCATTCTGGACTAACAGAAAGAGAGCGTGGAGCTCCCCCACCCGCTTAGCGGAAGCGATCGCAAGTAGAAACACCGTCTTACGAGACAACCACCGCAACTCCACCTCGGCCAGCGGCTCAAAGGGGGGTTTGCACAGTGTGTCGAGAACCAAGCGAAGGTCCCAGGCGGGGACCCGAGGCGGGGTCCGCGAACGAAGGCGAAGGGCTCCCTTAAGGAAGGAAGACACGAGACCATGGCAACCCACTGATTTGCCATCAAGCGTAACATGGCGAGCCGAAATCGCCGCCGCGTAGACTTTGATAGTAGAAGGGGAGCACCCCTTGTCAAACACAGATTGAAGGAACTCCAAAACAGCCGGAATAGGGCACGTCACGGGGTCCAATCCGCTGTTGGCACACCACTCAGTAAACAACTTCCACCTGTTAGCATACAGCAAACGAGTGGAAGGGGCCCTGGCATTCAGGATCGTGTGCCTGACAGACGCCGAGCACGCCGTCAACCCTGAGTCACGCCCTCCAGCGGCCAGACACACAGCCTGAGCCGACGAGGATCGGGATGCCAAATCTGCCCCCCTTGCTGGGACAGAAGATCCAGCCGAGCGGGCAGGGGCCACGGGTCGGATGAGCAAAGACGGCTGAGAAGAGGAAACCATGTCTGGGCCGGCCAAAAGGGGGCCACCAGCAACATCGTGTGACCCTCCTGAAGGACCCTTTGTAGAGTCAGGTGAACGAGGGGGAGAGGAGGAAAAGCATACAGGAGACCTCTCGGCCAAGGGTGTGCAAACGCATCCTGGCCTAGTGGGCTGCTCCTCTCCCTCAGAGAAAACCAGAGGGGGCAGTGAGTGGACTCCTCGGAGGCAAACAGGTCAACTGCCGCTCTGCCAAAGCGCCTCCAAACGTCGTCGACCACTTCCGGGTGGAGACGGCACTCTCCCTGAGGCGGACGATGGCGGGACAAGGCATCCGCCGACTGGTTGGCAATGCCTCGGAGAAACACCGCCCGCAGGCTGGCAAGGCGGGGAGCAGCCCACTTGAGAAGACGTTGTGCGGCCCGAAGTAACTGGGCTGACCTCGTCCCTCCCTGATGATTGATGTGATACACAGTGGAGGTGTTGTCCGACCGCACCAGAACGTGTCTCCCCGCCACATCTGGCAAAAAGTGGATTAGGGCCAAATGCACCGCTTGCAGTTCCAGCACATTGATGTGAAGCGAGCTGTCCGCAGTAGACCACTGACCCTGCGCAGTTCTGTGTTGCCAAACTGCACCCCAGCCACTCAAACTGGCATCGGTAGTGACCACTTTGCGGTGTGTTGGTACCACTCCCAGCGGAACTCCCGGAGCCAGAACTGACCTGCGCCGCCACGGCGCTAGAGCAACGACAAACCGCCTGGCCACACGAAGACACGTTTGACGGTCCTGCAGGGGATTGAGGCGGAAACTGTTCAGCCACCGTTGTAAGGCCGCAGAGACAGCAGGCCAAGCGGCACCAGGGCCGTCAGGGATGTCAAATTTCCCAGCAGCCGCAGAAACTGGACGTACGGCAGCTTCACGTTGGCCCGGAAGAGAGAGACGAGGCGCAGCACATCGTCCACCCTCTGTGGGGAAGGCCGAGCTGTCATGGAGATGGTGTCTAACAACATCCCTATGAACAAAGTCCTCTGGGACGGAACAAGAGAGGACTTTTCCCGGTTGACCTTGAGGCCGAGATCTGCCACATGTTCCAGAAGCACGCTCGTTTCTCGGAGTGCTTGAGCCCTGGACGGTGCGCATATCAGCCAGTCGTCCAGATACGGGTGCACTTTCATCCCCCGCGACTGCAGGGGTACAAGGGCTGCCTTCACCACCCGCGTGAACACCCTGGGAGAGAGTGATAGACCGAATGGGAGCACTCTGAACTGCCAGTGGCGACCCCTGTAGGCAAAGCGGAGGAACTTCCTGTGCTGATGGGCCACAGGGACGTGGAAATAAGCATCCTTCAGGTCGATTGAGGTGAACCATTCTCCCCGGGCAACCATCCTCAACACGGCCGACGTAGTGAGCATTCGGAAAGGTAGCACCTTGAGATTACGGTTGAGCCCCCACAGATCCAGGATAGGGTGGAATCCGCCTGTCTTTTTTGGGATGAGGAAGTAGGGGGAGTAGAATCCCACTGGATGAGCCAAGGGATCCACTGCCTCGACAGCGGACTTGGCTAGGAGGGCCTCTAGCTCCTGATCCAGAGCCAGTGCCCTCACCGGGTCGCTGATGACAGTCTCTCTGACCCGGTTGGAGAGAGGGGGCCGGCGTCGGAATTGAATCCTGTACGCATGAGTTAAGGTTGAAACCACCCATGGGTCCGAGGCGAGGGCAGCCCAGCAACTGAGCTGCCGACAGCAAAAGTAACCGACTGTCGGCCCCACGGGCTCAATCCCTAGCCCTCCCGGATTTCGGATTCCGGGAGGGATGGTGTACAGTGCGTGCAGGCCGGGGACGACTGGGTTGGCCTCGTTCAGAGGGACGGTCCCCACGGGCATCCGTCCCCTGTCTCCGTGAGGGCCGACGAGCCCCGGAACCCCCTGGATGACGAAAAGTCTGTCCAGGCCGCGGCAAAGGGGGGGCTGCCACAGCCGCCGTGCGCCAAGGGCTTGCAGGGACAAACGGCCTGGTAAGGCTAGCAAACTTCTGCTTCGAGTCATTGGCACGCACCGTACGTTCAAGTGCTCCTGTCGCGGCCGAGCTGAAAAGCTGGCCCGGAACTACCGGGAGGCGTCGCAGTTCCCTCCGGGAGGTCTCCCGCAAGGGAGACTGAGCCAGCCAGATCTGTCGGCGTGCCTGGGTGAGCAAAGACATACACTGGCCCTGTTCCCGAGCAAGGAGGGACAAATCTCTCAAAGCCATACTACAAAACGCTGAGACCTCCTCCACTTCGCCGGCCGCGTTAGCGGCCGAAAGAGCCAGCAGGAGATGAGCCTGTGCATTGACCGCTGTGTTATATGATCTGGTTACCAGTTCATCAGTCAGGCGCCACTGACTGTCAGGGCACCTGGCATCCTCTCTCAAGGCTTCCTCCGCAGAGACGATCAGTGAAGCAACAGAATACTCCACCTTAGGCATATGTCCCAGCCCGATAGGAGCAGGGAACCGCATATTAATCAGCACACGTCCATCCGCAGGAAGCCGAGGGAAAACACTCCGCTTAAGCCAGCAGGCCTGAAGATCAGTCAAGAACAGACGAGATTCAGGGACCCAAAAGGCCTCTGAGTGGTCCATCGGAGAGAGGCCACATTCGGAAGGAGGCTGAGAAAACACCGACCTGTCCAACCCGAGACGTTTGAAGGCGCTGAGCATAACCTTCCGCGCCACGTCCACGCCAGCTGAAAACTGCTCTGACGGAGGAGACGTCGGGGCCACGGACACACGGGGGGGGGGGAACTCCACTCCCAACGCCGGCCTCCACAGCTCGGTTACCGAGGTCTGCTGCGGCAGTACATCAGTCGACGTAGTGGCCCCAGGGAGGCGGCCCGCTGCTGCGTCAGCCCTTGAGCGACAGTCGAGGCAGCAGTCCGTGCGGCCTTCTTCCGGCAGGAAGGAGCCTCCACAGTGTTTACAGCTGGTGGCATCTTCCATAGCAGCTTGCAATCGCCGCGCAGTCAATGAGTGCGCGCCGAAATGCTGCTATCGTCGTTTGGGATAGGAGGCGAGCCGCCCCGTCACCAACGGAATCAAACGGAGCTCCGCCCAACAACGACGGCAAGACACCGTGAGGAAGGAGCGACCACACGTGATGGAAGTGTCATGTACGCGGTCGATGTGCCGAAGCTGCACCGAAATGGCGGATCGGCCTCGCGATGAGAGGGCGCACACACAGCGAGCAGCTCTATGTGGCGTCATAAACAGTCGGCGTGTAACAGCACCCTAGCCAGCTAGCAACATCAAAGCAGCTGATGCTTCTGGCAAGAGTTGTGTCAGCCTGAAATCACACACTCCAACCGAACACCAAACAAGCTAGGAGAGGATACTATTAGCCGTACCCGCACCAGCAAGTCATACCAAAGCAATCCAAACGGCTTTCGTTACAGATGACAATCAAACTCACACGCACCAGCCTGTAGCTGTCACAGCCGAGGGGTGGCAAAAGTGGCTCTTGTAATGATGGCAGGAGAGATCCAGTCTATCCGTAACCATCGCGAAAGGAAAAAATGCACTGAACCGTCGCAGCCAAGCGGGGCGAGAGACACTCGCAGCCCCGATCCACTAGATCACAGGCTACTCGCGACGGCACGGAGCGTATAACGCTGTGCGAGAAAGGTTAAAGAGGATGTGTTCTGGCGACGTTCCCTTTTATATACGGTGCAACATGAGCCGGAACCACGTACGAGCATTTTTGTAATTCTTACTCGATGACGCTGTCGCGACAAGGGGAATTCCGTGCTGGTTACAGCACCGCCACCTGGCGGTCGGGAGGGACGAAATAGAAACCCCTTTCCTCTGAATTTCCTTATAGGGGCATGTTTATTTACAATTTTTTATTTTACAATTTTTTTTCTGTAAAGAATGTCCAAGCTAACTCGACATCTGGCAACAGGTTTCTATATTCCCAACTCGACTAAGCAATGGATTTCTGGAGAAATTGCGTGGGAATGCTGAAAGCTGAATGCTAATAGCTGAATGCTAAGCTAAATGTTAATAGCTGAATACTAATGAAGGAAATACAAAGATAATGTGAAAATTACATAGTAATTAATTATTAATTACTAGTAACCAGTGAATGTGTCATTGAACATTAAATAGAATGCATTAAATATGTGGCAAACAAATTACAATGAAAGATAAATTGTGTGTAAATTAGAAATTATCAATTGTAGATGAATTATAAATGAAAAGACAAAAGTTGGAATTCAAGTAGTCTGAGGCTGGTTTCAACCCCTCGCCTCCTGTTTACTGTTCAATGAGCTACCGCACAGCCACTCTACCCACTGACCCATAGGAGACTTAGTGCCGGGTTGAAGTTTTTTGAAATGTAATTTAGAGTTGTCTTGCTGAACCAGCGAATGTGTCATTGAACATTAAATTGAATGCATTAAATAAAACGTATGTTAAATGAATAAAGAAAGATACATTGGCTGTAAATTACATATGAGAAATTATGAATGAATTATAAATGAAAAGACAGAAGTTTAAATTCAACCAGTCTGAGACTGGTATCGAACCTCACCTCCTGTTTACTGTTCAATGAGCTACTGCACTGCCAATCTATCCACTGACCCACAGGAGACTTGGTGCCATCATTGAAGTGTTGTGAAATGGAAGCAGCGAATGTGTCATTGAACGAATGCATTCAATAAAATGTATGTTAAATGAAGAATGAAAGATAAATTGGTTGTAAATTACAAATGAAAAATTATGGATGAATTATAAATGAAAAGACGAAAGTTTTAGCTTTAAAAAAAAAAGAAGTATGTCTTACAGTGTATCTATATAGAAAAGTGACATATGCTGAATAATGGGGTCACGTGTTCAATTGATTCTATGAATTATAGAATGCATTATGCAATATGGATTAATTTTGAAGAAATAGTTTGTCAAATGACATTTAACGAAATAGACGTTAACTTATTGTATTATGACGAAACTGAGAGAAAAAAAAAAAAGTTGCTCCATCCGGGGTTTGAACCGGCGAACCATTCGTAGGGCTGTCTTTGCTATTCACCTGGCTCAAGCGTTAACCCCGTGAGCCATCGGACCTGTGAGCATCAGAGCGAATTGGCGTATTTGTAATTTAAAGGGTCACCTGACGCTGAAAGTCATCAGCGCTGATTTGGGACACATGTGTTTGATCATGTCAGTATAACGCATTTCCTGGTATGATAGTTGGTATACTTAATATCCGTTTATGTAATTGCCACGGACATGTGCAGTGTACAGTCGGAGGGGGGGGTTTGAACATGCGACCTCCTGCTTACTGTACATGCACTCTCCCAACTGTGCCACTGAGCAGTATCAGAAAGCCGGTCAAGATGGTCTGTTGTATGTATGTATGTAATATATGTAGGCATGTATGTATGCGGGCGTGGAAAATGGGACTTAGAAAAAATTCAGTGTCAGTCCCATTAAAAATGAATGAGGGAAAAGTTGATCTTTAACACTAAATTATGTGAGTACTGTAAGTAATATGGAGTCAAACGATAAATACCCCGAAAGGCGTGAATTTTGTCAGCAAGTTGAAATTTGAACGGTGTAAATCGGAAGTATTATGTAGGAGTAGTTTGATTGCAAAAAGTGTTGAGAATAAAATGCTAGAATAACTAGACTAAGCAATTTCTGGAGAAATTGTGTGGGAATGCTGAAAGCTGAATGCTAATAGCTGAATGCTAAGCCGAATGCTAATGAAGTAAACAAAGAAACTGTGAAAATTACAAAGTAATTACCTATTAATTACTAGTAATAATAGTAGTAGTAGTAGTAGTAGTAGTAGTAGTAGTAGTCATATGTCACTTTTCAATATAGATACACTATAAGCCATGAGTTTTGAGCCAGACAAGTTAGGTCAGTGGATAGCTTAGTTGCCTGCCGCATGGAGAACCTGGGTTAGAATACAGTGTGGGTAGCTCTTTAGTAGGAATGCAATATTTAATACTAATCGTTGTCACTAATAATTATTTCACATCCCAATTCAAAGGTCTGGTTGGCTCACGGGGTTAGGCACTTGAGCCAGGTGTATAGCAAAGACAGCCCTATGAATGGTTCGCCGGTTCAAACCCCGGATGGAGCAACATTTTTTTCTTTTATTTTTTTTCTTTATTTTTTTATTTTTTCCAGTTTCGTCATAATACAAGTTAACATCTGTTTCGTTAAATGTCATTTGACAAACTATTTCTTCAAAATTAATCCATATTGCATAATGCATTCTATAATTTCATTGAAGTGAATTTATGCTAAGCGATATAAATTTAAACCAATTTACTAAATACAATACTATGTATTGTCATTGTCATCTACATGTCCATGATAGTTGAATGGTTAAAGCAATGGATTGGCCTGTGGGAGATCATGGTTCGATCCCTCGTTGGGAATGTTTTAACACAACTTTGATTTCATATAGTAGTCATTGTATAATTCTTTATAGTTGCCCTTTGTAATAATTTGACACAAAATATCTTCACAATAGTGTTTTTGTTTGACCATTTGAGTTTTTAAAATTTGAAATGAGCAATTCACATTCAAACCCAAAAACGTTGAATACTTTGCATTTCACTCCCAAACACGTGTTTTTTGTTTTGTTTTTTGTTTTTTTGTTGTTGTTGTTGTTTTTAACACAAGAGCAGAGAGAAAGCTTTGACAAGCAGCTTGACAGAAAGTGGTGGCTTCAACCATTGGTAGTTATTAGATTCCATGTTTCAAAATCGGCCAGCAGGTGGCAGCAGAGTATTAGCAATCAGCAAAGGCCATGTTTCAGACAATTCTTTTTGCCAGTGTCCATTGTTCAGCATCAGATGTCACTTTTAAATATGACTACACCATAAGCCATGACTTTTAGCCCAACAAGTTAGGTCATCGATATTATTGATACCTCGACAGTATCGATACCGGATCAATACTGGCACTAAAATATCGATCTAAGTAGTTTAGTTTCAGTTTGGCTCAACTTTGTAGTAGATTGCATGAACACATACAGTATTGTACTAAAAAAATATTCTTTTGTTTGTTTGGTTTTATATTTGTTGTTGTTCATTACAATTACATAAAATGTCACAATCATTTAACTACAAGTTACTACTTAATAATTACCAGTAATACTACTACTGTTTTTACGACTACTACGACTACTACTACTACTATTATTACTAGTAATTAATAGGTAATTACTTCGTAATTTTCACAGTTTCTTTGTTTCCTTCATTAGCATTCAGCTATTAGCATTCGGCTTAGCATTCAGCTATTAGCATTCAGCTTTCAGCATTCCCACACAATTTCTCCAGAAATTGCTTAGTCTAGTTTCTTTAGGTACATGTTAAATATCGCAATAATATCGATATCGCTATGTTCGGCAAGTATATCGCATATCGCATGTTTTTCCAATATCGTGCATCCCTACTGCAGAGAGATATTGCAGGCTCATGCTAGTTAGCTCAGCTCCAGGAGGGATGTAGGCTTCCAAGCCCAGACTCCAGGGGGATGTTGCAGGCCCAAGCTATTTAGCGTGGCTGCAGGAGGGATGTTGGCCTCCAAGCCCAGTCTCCAGGGGGATGTTGTAGGCTCAAGCTAGTTAGCTCGGCCCCAGGTGATGCAGCAGACCCAAGCCTGTTAGCCAGACTCAGAGATAATAGCAGTATTCTTTAAACTTAAAATTCCCCCAAAAAAAGTCCACAATTCACTTAAAACATCCAAAGGGATTTTCTATAAAAAATAATCAACTTCAACTTATTAAAACAAATTTAAATGCAGTAAAATCCGTTAAAATGACTCAAATCCAGAGAGACACTGAGCAGAGAGACAATGAGCAGACAATACACATTTGCCAGTAAAGCGGGAATCCATCAGTACTGACAGAATGCCTGACTCTGTAAACCAACTCAAA
>NC_135412.1:40202407-40279907 GCF_051991245.1 Festucalex cinctus | reverse complement strand
GCACTTCGTAAATGGTGAACTTATCGTTTAGACCAATGAATAAATAAGATTCATTAATTCATTCATTCATTTCATTTATTATTTTTTTTCCTTTCGGACACATTACAGCTTACATCAATCACATCACATCATTTGCAACATTGACATGCGAAAGAAGGGCTGACGGGTAGAAGCCGAAGCTTATTCGAGACCCTTCCCCATCGACCCATTACTATAACGCATCAATCATATACATTATTTAGAATAGTCATTAATTTTTATCGTTATCCATCCCATACTATCCCAGACACTGCTCGCTCAGTTCATCTTGAATGTCCGTGTGTAGATTGTGGCTAGTCCCAGTCATTTGGAACTGGTGAGTCGGTTCCCAGACGCCACCAGCAGGCCCACCCCGCCAGGCAAGCAGCCAAGGCAAGCGCAATTCTTCTCTTTCACCAGTAGGGTCTTCACTGACCTCGGATCAGCTTTCACACATGTTGTGCTTTCCAGAAGAGGAGATCGGCTTGCATTCTGCCCATTGCGATTCAAGCAATTTCAGCCTTCTGGTCAGGGAGCACCACTGGATGCTAGCACGTTGTAGATCTGATGACTCCTGTGCGCTGCCCAGCCTAGCTCACCCAGCAGAGCGGCCCACGCCAGCCGCATTCCAGGAACCAGACCACCAACCCCATTATGCGTATTGACAGCAGTTTCATTGTAGCCACAATACAGCCTTATCATGTAGCCTTGACTGTTACAACAAATGTCCAAACGGAATTCGAGCCAGACAATATTTAGATTCAAACGGGAACAGCAATAATGTTATCAATGCAGGTGTATAAACAAGAGTTAGCCTTGGCAAAGTCAGCAAGTAATCATATACAACTCCAGCTTTGGGTAATTAGTGATGTTGTTTTTGTTGTGATATTGTGAATTACTGTTGTCTCTAAAGCGCTGCCAATTCCTCAGCTCCTTTCACGATTCGTGTTTTTAGTTGACCAGAATTATCTTTAGTTTGAATAAAAATTTGGCAGTCTTTTGACTACGTGCTTTCGATAAGTCCATTCTTTCTCATTTGTCGTGCCTTTTTGCCGATGTCAGCATTTCGTTTGGTGAGGTTTTCGTTGATGTAGACATGTTTCCCACGAAGATTGTGACGGTCTCTCAGAAGAGCAATCTTTTTCTTTCTGTCAACAAACCTGATCAGAACTGCTGGTGGTCGTGTCCCTCCAGTTGGAAGCGAAAAGCACATCTGAATGTGCACAGGATCAACAGTTAATCCCAAATCTCTGAGTTGAAGTATCACTTGGTGTTCCACAGTCTCGTTCCCTGAAGATTGGTCAGAATCTTCCGTGCTCGTGCTAGCCGCAGCTCTCAAAGGGCCACGGCGCGGCTTGATCTTAATACCGGTGACTATCACATCGTTGATACGAAGATTTTGTTCCAAATCATCCACTTTTTCTTCCAAGGCAACAATGCGTCGATCTTTTTCCTGTGTCTCTTTCTTCAATTGCTGTATTTCCTGAAGAAGTGGCTCAATGCTCTTCTTCATTTCAAGTAATTCGGCAACCATTCCACTGAGTTTTTTAAGAGAAGATTTTATCTCCTCATTCTCGTCAGCTCTTTTTCCGCCAGGCATTCTGCAACAATGTAGTTTAAAAAATCCCAATGCAAAAATCAACAAGTAGTTAGATTCACGAGCGAGTGCAGGAGCAAGTACAGATGCGTCCTTCCTCAACAGATGCGTCCTTGTGTTCCAGTGAAGATATGCATGTGTAAAAATTAAATCTTGCGAATCACAAGCAGCTATCATCACGCATTCTATACATTTTAAGAAAAATTAGACTATATCAGAATATATTGTACAACGTAACATCTTCCGGATATAAAAAAAATAAATGAATAAATAAAAAATATTGAAACGCCAGCAGAAATTGCACATGCCGGGGGCGCATCACTGATTACATGGGGAGTAGCACAATTTTGTCAGTCTAATATTTCATTCAGGAAATCAGACGATGCAGCATTATCCTCCTCTACTCTTAATATATAACGGCTGGCAACTTTGCATTTTCGAATCATTTGCCCAGAACGCATTTTGACCAATCAAATCGTAGCCTTTGCAATAAGCAAATCACATCTATATTACAAATGCAATTAATCGTTCAGTCCTACCGATAACATCTTGGTTAGCTGAAGAATCACCATCCACATGAATTTTGCGATATGACAAAAAAAAAATAAAAAAATAAAAAATCTTGTTAAAATAATGTTATATCCTACATTCAATTTTTTATTTACTGTTTCCTCAAATAAGAACCTCTGCCTTAGTAGTACACCGGATCTGTCAAATCATTTCTAAGTATGCATATTTATGTAACAAAGTTATTGTACAGTTTTTGTATTTTATTACTCCCCTTGAAAGATTGGGGGGAATATCAACAGGTTAAAAGTCACATTTATAGTGAAAATTAGGGGTGTTAAAAAAAATCGATTCGGCAATATATCGTGATGCTACAGCTCGCAATTCTCGAATCGATTCAATAGGCAGGCGAATCGATTTTTAAACATCCATTTTTGATGGAAAAATATTCAACAAAACGTCTTACTTAGGGTTAGGATTCACACCTTAAGCATGGAAGAATGTTATATTAATGGAGCATTAAGACTTAATATTTTATTTCAATGCTGTTCAAACATGAAACAGATGTTTGTTAAATACAGTGGCTCATAATTTATAAGCCTGAAGTTTCAGTAAATAAATAATACCTTTTCATACAAATCTTACAGTTTACATGCACAAGTTAACTGAATAGTATTTTCTAAATTTGAGTTAAAAAAAATCGCAACAATCGACTTAACGACTAAATTCGTATCGGGATTAATCGGTATCGATTCGAATCGTAACCTATGAATCGTGATGCAAATCGAATCGAATGGCACTAGGCAATTCACACCCCTAGTGAAAATAGTTTTGATCGAATTTATCTTGGTCTCAATTTTTTTTTATATGACAAAAACCTTCCATTTTAACAGGGTTGTGTGACCTTAAATTGCAGCATGCTGCCATACATTGCCTTTTAGTATCCTAGTCATTTTGGAAATTACTGAACTTAGTAATTCTGCTTTTAATATTTCATCTGTATTTATCTGGAGCACCCAAAAAAACAACACACAATTCTACATGTTTTCCCCATAGCTGGAGGATGCGGGTTCAAGCAGTCTTGGCCACCTTCTGACTCGCTACATCGCAGCAAGCACACAACAGCATTCAGGTTCAGTGGACATGAACCCGTCTCCTGGGCTTTCTATACACTCGCCTGGATCCTCAGGTAGCCAAATCCTTACATTTTATCAATGCTTTAATATGCCAATGAGTCTTCATCAACACAAATTAGATTATATACTGTTATACCACTTGTGGACCTCAGACTCACCTGATAAACTGTTTAACAACCGTTTTGATATGATGCCATATATGTGTCTGCACTCTGCAGGTCTTTCCAATGCACACACGCCAGCACGGCCCTCCAGCACCTCCAGCACAGGCAGCAGAGGAAGGTGAGGTGTCACTGTGACATTAGTTCATTTTGCAGACCTCAAAAAAGTTTCCCCTGATAAAATGTGCCCCAACTCGACCAAGGAGTTAGCGGTTGGTGTTCATTCAATATGTCAGCGTATTTTCGAAAATTGATGTGCGATGTAAATGTGATTTGTGAATGTTAAGTTGTGATGAAGTTTCATTACAAAGGCCTTTTACACTACACTTAGCAACTCTGGGGCCTATTCACTAAAGGTTTGCGTCGCCTTTGCACCGCGCTAACCGGCAAAAATGGAGCAATTAGGGTGCACCTAATTCACTAAACACGCGCAGATGGGGAAATCCGTCACTAAGTGCTCTGCCGAACAGATTGCGTCACGGTGCGCCGGTGTTATTTGCGCGTATGTAAATTAGGTAATTTGCATACATTTGACGCAAAATATGCCCACCCCAATGCAAATGAGACTCATTGATATGCAGCGTCCAATTCACTAACGCCAGTGCAAATAGCAACACCGCATTTGCGTGACGCAAATAACGTTTTTGGAAAGCATGTATTAACCTGACGCACCTCGATCTCCGGTAGCGCATGCCATTTGCCGCACAACATGCGCGACTGATCACGCAGAGAGGAGAGAAAGAGAGAGAGAAGGGGAAATATTTCCGTGTTAGTTTAGTACAATAACGTAACCCGGGCTGATCGCAATGGCGGGGAGGCATTTTACGATCATTCTTACGTGCCAGATGCATACTGTACGCCCATGCCAACCTCTGAAAATATATTTTTAAAACACGATTGCACCAATAATTTGTACTTTATGAATGGATGACGCCGTTGTCGTCCCCTCTGCTCTGTACAGCTTAATGGCGCTATAAACGCTTACTCTCGGTCCAACCTCGCTTTCTGATAATAAATAATATTTCTCGCAACTGTTACTATAACAACCATGTTCTTGGTGCAAATCCATTTCCATGTGTGGTAAATCAGGTGCAAATTTGCTCCAAGCTGTCAGTTTTGTGGGCGTGTTTGCGCCGGTATCTGATTAGAGCAATATCCTTAGTGAATAAGTGGGTAACTGGGCGCAGACTGCGGGTGCAGTTGTGGTGCAATATTTCGTGCTATTACCGGATGCAGCGCATTCTTAGTGAATATGCCCCTTAGTAACTTGTGTTACAAGGGCTTGATGAGGGAACAGCGAGTCGTGGTATGATGTGTAATGTGGGCATGCGATGCACCCTCCAATTGAAAAATGTGCAATTTAGACCATTTCTCAAAATTTAAGGCAGATATTTGTCTCCTACAAGAAACCCACTTACAAAAATCAGAAGAAAAATTATTTATAGATAAAAATTTTAGTCAAGCTTACTCTGCCTCCTATAATACTAGACAAAGAGGTGTCTCTATACTTATACATAAGAATTTATTCTTTACTCTAAATAATATAGTAATAGATTTAGAGGGCCGATATATTATTATCCAGGTAACTATATTTAATAAAGTATATACAATTGGTAATTTATATGCCCCAAATAATGATGACCCGGATTTTTTTCCATGAATTTTTCTCTCGGTTACTCGATTTAGCAACAAATTCTACTATTATTATTGGAGGTGATTTTAACACGGTCTTAAACCCATTAATAGATCGTTCTAATAATACGATATATACAAGGCGATTACGATCCGCTAAAGTAATAGATGAATATGTGGAGGATTTTGGCCTCAGCGATGGCTGGAGACTTCAAAACCCAACTAAGAAGGAATTTACTTTCTTCTCTGCGGTGCACCGATCATTCTCAAGAATTGATTTTTTCTTTACAAATAATTCTATTGTTGATAAAACTGCTATAAAAATACATTCTATAATTATAAGTGATCATGCACCAGTCTCCCTCACTCTACAAATTGACTCTACCTTTAAACTACCCCCGATATGGCGTTTTAACATCTCACTACTGAAAGACGTAGAGTTTGATAAAATTATTAGAAGGGAATGGGCAGATTTTTTGGAAATAAATGACTCTCCAAATATATCTCCATCTCTTCTCTGGGAAGCAGGGAAAGCGGTAATTAGAGGGAAAATTATATCATATTCAACTTATAAAAAGAAACAGGATCAAAAATTAGAAAAATACCTGGAAGATAAAATTAAACAACTAACGGATGAATATGCAATAAACCCAAATAATCAAATATGGACGGAACTACAGAATAAAAAAATACAGTTAGATAACATGTTATCTAAAAAGACAGTTTATAATACAACAGTTGAGATATAATAATTTTGAACATAATAATAAATCAGGTAAATTTCTGGCAAATCAACTTCAACGGAATCGGGAAAAATCTCTTATAACGGCTATTAAAGATATAAATGGTGAATGCACACAATCACCAGAAGAAATTAACCATATTTTTTATAACTATTATCGAAATCTATACTCAGAAATGAATAGACCTAACCCTGAACATATTGAGGTATTCCTAAATAGCTTAAATATACCTCAGTTATCTACTGAACATAAAGATATTCTAGATGCCCCGCTTACTATAGATGAGTTGTATCGTGCTTTAGACAGTATGCCTAATGGCAGAGCATCTGGTCCAGACGGCTATCCGGCTATATTTTTTAAACATTTCTGGTTAATGTTTGCTCCATTATTTCTAAGAGTAGTAACTGAAATTAAAAGTAAGGGTGATATACGTCAAGATATGAATATAGCAGCAATTAAACTTTTATTAAAGCCAGAAAAAGACCCCACCCTCCCGTCAAGTTACCGACCGATATCACTAATTAATACCGATATTATTATTATTATTATTATTATTATATATTATTAATTATCGCTAAGGCCTTGGCATCTCGACTAGAGACAGTAATCTCGACAATTATTCATAGCGATCAAACAAGTTTTATTAAAGGTCGTCATTCTACTAATAATATTAGGAGGCTCTTTAACTTGATTAGTATGTCACAGCGGTATGATAAAAAGGCAGTTGTTATTTCGCTGGATGCATAAAAAGCCTTCGATAAAGTTAACTGGTCCTTCCTCTTTGCTGTCTTAAATAAATTCGGCTTCGGGGAGTCATTCATTCAATGGGTCTCAATATTATATGATTCTCCTAAAGCTACAGTTACTACCAATGGGATTACATCACAGAGTTTTACTCTACAAAGGGGAACAAGACACGGGTGCCCAATGTCTCCTTTATTATTTGCTATATTTATTGAGCCGCTTGCATTAGCTATATGTCAGGATAGACGGATCCAAGGAATCCACTCCGGGACAATAGAACATAAAATTAATCTATATGCCGATGATATATTACTCTATTTAGAAGAACCTGCTATCTCGTTAGGGGAAGCATTTAACTTAATAACTAAATTCTCTCACTTATCAGATTACTCTATTAACTGGACAAAATCAACATTATTACCTATTACAGAAAATTCATGGAACCCGACAAGTCAGGATCCACACTACTCCTTTCCTACAGGTAATTTAAAATACTTAGGTGTTAAAATTTCACCTAAGTTAACTGAATTTACTTCTTTAAATTTTTTACCATTATTGGATAGCATCCGTAGTGACCTGGAGCGCTGGAATAATCTTCCGATCTCTTTAATAGGACGGATAGCTACTATAAAAATGAAAGTTTTACCAAAGATTAATTATTTATTTTCAATGATTCCATTTAAACCTACGTCTAACTGGTTCCAATCGCTGGACTCTGCTATCATAAAATTCTATTGGAATAAAAAAAATGCCAAAATTAGTCTATCTACTCTTCAGGAAAGTAAATCTAAAGGAGGTTTAGAGGCACCAAACTTTATGTACTATTATATAGCTAATCAACTACAATATCTTGTGCTATGGACACAACCCAACAGAGATACTAACTGTTGGTTGGAATTGGAGCAGAAGGATTGTAATAATCTTAGACTTTTCGATTTACTCTTTATTACAAAATCAATAAAACGACATAATTGTTTCAAAAACCCAATGATAGCCGCCACCCTGACTGCCTGGTGGAAGGCATTAGAAATTACAAACTCCCAATTGGTGCCCTGTGGGCTCTCTCCCATTTGGCATAACCCCGACTTTCAACTTAATAATCAGTCGTTCCATTTAAGCTTATGGGAGCCGAAAGGAATTACACACTTTCATCATCTTTTCTCAGATAATAAGTTTATATCGTATACAAACTTGGTCCAAAAATATGAAATAAAAAACGGAAATTTCTTACATTATCTGCAAGTTAAAAATATGGTTACGAAACAAATCCCAACACTTCAGGATACGCTCCAACTGCCTGTCTTAGCTAAAGATATTATAAAGCTTTCTCCAACAACAATAAAGAAAATATCAAAAATATATAAGTTATTTTTATACACAAATAAAACGTATTTACCGACTTTAAAATGGGAAAAAGACTTGTCTATAGTTCCGGAACCAGACTTTTGGACCCAAATCTGTGAAAATGTATTTAAGATGACCAAACAGACAAATTTGCAACTTATCCAATATAAGATACTTCATAGAACATATATTACACAATATATGATGAAAAAAATGGGACTCTCTGACTCCGACATTTGTCTCCAGTGCTCACAAAACACTGCCGATACTTATCTTCATGCTTTATGGTCATGTACTCCAGTGCTGCATTTCTGGACTAAAATCTTGGAAAAGCTCGCTGATATATTAAACTGTAGACTTCCTTTATCTCCAAGATTGTGTTTACTAGGTGACTTAACAATAATTGAGCTACCATGTAAACAATCTCAATCTATACTTATAGCCCTTACTATTGCTAAAAAAAAATAATCCTTGTCAATTGGAAAAATAAACAATCTCTAAATATCGACCACTGGTTAAACTTACCAGGGGGCGGTGCTCGCTTTGCTGGACCGCGGTTGACGGCTTCTTTCTTTGGTGGTGGTCCTTATGCATGCCAGATCCATCGCAACAGCATCTACTGAAACTCAAACAGAATTTGCCTCTCCCTCCCACAGCCCCTTGAATCAGTGGGTGCTGGTGTCTGTGGATCTCACTTTGCTTTATCTATCCTTCCCTCCTTCCTCTCTTTAGTTTTTCCTCTGGTCACTTGAGATCTCAATTTATTGGACGTTTGAGGTTTCTGGGGTTGGCATAAGACTCTGGTTTTGTAACCACGCAGGAGGGGTTTGGTTGGTGCTGGATTTCACTTTGATGGATTGGATGTACTGGCTTCTATGGATCTCACTCTGCCTCATCGATCCTTCCCTCCTTCCTCTCTTTAGTTTTTCCTCTGGTCTCTTGAGATCTCGCTAATTTGTTGGAATTTAGAGGCTTCTGGGGTTGGCGTAAGACTTTGATTTTGTAACCATGGGGAAGGCAGGAAGTGTTTGGTCGGTGCTGGATTTCACTTTGATTTAGCTTTCTTTTCTCTTTATTTTTTTCTGACCTTTTCTCTGGTCTCCTGACCATTTGAACCTCACGACTCTGGCAAGATTCTGAAGTACCTGGTTAAGGCGAAGGGTAATGAGATATTTATAAGGTTTTAGGTGAATTAATGAGTATAAATTTATACGTATTTGCACGCACGCGCACGCACGCAAACGCACACACGCAAACGCACACACGCAAACGCACACACGCAAACGCACGCAAATGCACGCACACATACACACAAAAACAAAAAAAACAAAAAAAGAGCAATGATGATAAGACGTTGAATCGGTAAGACTACCGAATGAACAATTCTGAGCTCTTTTTAAAAAGAAAAAAAAAAAAGTGCAATTCGAGAGGGCCGTCGTGGTGGCGTGACATGCTGCATCCAATAGGAGACGGTCTGGCGGAGTAATTTCAGATTGCTAACAGCAATAGACCAACCAACAGGAAAGCCTCCCTGTTACTTGCTGGTTTGCCAAGCACTTCCAAATATGGGCACGCGTGCACCGGGACGCTGTGGTGAAAACCAAGGGAACCAAGTGCAGTATGAAAAGGCCTTTACCATCTAAAGCAGGGGTCTCCAAGTTCGGTCCTCGAGAGCCCCTATCCAGCCTGTTTTCCATGTCTCGGTCCTTCAGCACAGCTGAATCTAATAATCAGCTAATCAGCAAGCTTTCCAGAAGCCTGATAACGATCCCGATCATGAACCAGGTGTATTAGTGGAGAGAAACATGTAAAACAGGCTGGATAGGGGCTCTCGAGGACCGAACTTGGAGACCCCTGATCTAAAGGTTCTTAGAACAAGGCAATTTATTGCTTCATATAAAGGCATTCAATTTATATTGAACAAAATAGCATGGTGTGGCCCTCAGCAATAGTTCCAGCTTCTTACATGGCCCCTTTGGAAAATATATTGCCCATGCATGCTCTAGATATTCAAGTTTATCTTCTCATTTGTCATTTTGCATTTTAAGACAGTTTGTTCTCTCCTGCCCTCTTCTGAAGTTGTAGCTCTGCGGTGAGAACAGCAGCAGGTGGCGGTACTGCGGAAAGTGTTCGGGTCAAACGGGAACCTGGTTCGGATGACAGTTACGGGTGTCCAGGATCTTCCAGCAAGTTGGAGCAAGCTCAAGACTCTGGGAGGAGCGCTTGCATGGTACGGAAAATGGCAACTAGTGTTGTTGGAGAAATGCTAGTCTGCTTTCTGTGTACTGTTGAGGCACCCTTGAGCAAAGCACTGACCGCATTGCCCGAGCTTGAGAGATACAGCACTGTTTGTGCGTGCCCCTTTTGCATCTCTTGTCTCATCTTTTAAAGTGCCTTGAAAAAGTAGTCATACAACACTAAATTAGATGCTGTATCATAGAATCTTTAGGTTTGTTGACCATTTCCTTTACTGCGTATTACAGTGAGACTAAAACCTGCCTTTCTCCTCCTTACAGATGACCAGTCCTGTGAACAACTCAAGGGAAAATATTAAATCAGAGCTCCAGTCTAAAACCTCTTGCTCGGGGCTCAACGGTTCTGGTACACAACTAACCAACGGTTTTATAGCCAAAGGGCAGGGGGCATTACACCCGACGGGCAATCCTGACGTGAAGGAGGATGACCCCAACGAAGACTGGTGTGCTGTTTGCATCAATGGCGGCAATTTGCTGTGCTGTGACCACTGTCCCAAAGTGTTTCACATGAAATGTCATGTGCCCACCATAAAAATCTTCCCCAAGTGAGTATGACGTGGATCAGTTCTCCACTCTCAAATTTCCACTGTTCCTTTGAGTTATGTTTTTTTTTTTTTTTTTAATATATATTTCTCAGGGGGGATTTTCTGTGCACATTTTGTCGGAGTATATCAAGCCCCGAGATCGAGTACTGTGACGACAGCAGGAAAGTCAGTGGAGAGAATGCTCTTAATCCTCAGGACCAAAGGGTGAGAACATCTTGCACATCTGCACTGTGCTTGATGATACTGACTGGCAAAGTTAATTCCTTTGTTACCGCTCTGCAGAAATGTGAGCGCCTCCTACTGTATATCTTCTGTCATGAGCTGAGCGTGGGCTTCCGCGAGCCTGTTCCTAGCTCTGTGAGTTGCCATGCATGACACAAACACACACAGTACAGGTCGTTACATTTTTTTGTTAATTTGATAAATGTAAACTTAACTCATTCAAATCCAAAAACGTATTTATACGTTTTTTTTATGTTTGTTTTTTTGTTTTTGTTTTTTATGCAAGAGCATACAGAAGGCTTTGATACAGAAAAGCTGGCTTAAAGCAATGGTAGTTATTACAAAAAATGACCAGTCGATGGAAGTAGAGTAAAGAGACCAGCCAGGACCATGTTGCAACAAGTTCTTTTTGCCAGTGTTTTCACCAGGAATGTGAATATTGATTAAACTAAGCTGTATTCTAATGCTAATTGCTGCAAAACAGAAACAGATACAATTGTAAATTTTTCTCCTGATGAAAGAATAGACTCTAATCTTTCTTATGGTAGGTGTTTTTATAACAATAGAGCACAATATTCTGTTGGACTTGCAAAATTAGTCAAAATCCAGTTAAACGGCCGGGAGCGAAGAGGGTTGCTTCAGTGAAAATGGCTGGGAGTGAATGAGTTAATCTCAATCAATCAATACTATTTGTTCTGTAGTACTCTAAACACCTATTTGAGATTTAGAAACAATTTTTCCAACAGGAAATTAAGGAATAACAACAAATAATCCCTACAAAATGTCTCCATACAAATAAAAATAAAATCCATACAAAAAACAATAAAGCAAAGTTAAATTTGATGGACGCAATATGCTTACCCTCATTCTACTATTGCCACCTCATGTTATTGTTCTTCCCCTTGGTGGTCACACTTTTTGGAAAACGTGTTACGAAAATGCCAAAGGAAGGCAGAGTACGTAGTTAATATTTAAATGCTGAACTGTGGTGTGCTGACAGATCTCGTAATATACGTGACATCTTGCGTCTTGGCCAAATTCAAAATTGGATGACCTCAGTGGCTAATTTGTTTGTGTTGTGCTTGACGTGCAAAACTGGTTTCCAAAACAGGTCAATTGTATTTGTATTCAACAAAGCCAAGTCAAATCTTGTTTTCTTTTATGCCAAGATCAAGTAAATCTCAGTTTGGCATTGTCAATGTATTTGCTCTTTATACAAAGCTGCAGTCTACACAGGGTTCAATCAAGAGTTAAACTGTCTAACCCGGGATTTACACCGGTTGCGTGTGCGGCTGCGGTGCGGTGCGGTGCGGCTGCGGTGCGGTGCTTTTGACTGCATGTTCCGGAGGCGTCAATTTTTTGGCCAACTCACACCGCACACCGCACAGCTGCGGTCTGGCAGCTCCGTCGCCGACCACTTCCCGCCGTGTCTCGCGTGGCCGCGCCGATCATGTGGCATTAAAAACGACGACAAACACACAGAAAGTCTGTGCTCAACAGAGAAGCAGAAAGAGAGGTGGACTTTTATTTTGTGGCTTTCTACCTCCAATATAAACCTCTCCTCGCCCATGTTCGCTGGTGTCTAAACCCTGAATGAGCACCTCGCACGTTAACTCCAGGCCCGGCTACGCCCACATCACGTTTTGCTAACATGCTTGCGAAATAGGAGCTGGCGAGTGTTTTATTTTGAAAGGTAACCGGAAATTTATTTTGAACCTGCATCAGCCTTCCTGTCCCGCTCGATGTGTTTTGTGCTAGCTTGCCATTTGCTGGAGGCCTACCGCTGCGACATCCGGCAAAAATAGAAAATAGATCTATCCTTGCCGAAGGGCTGCGGCACACCGCAGCTGAGACGCAGTCGACACTCAACGCACACGCAAGCGGTGTAAACTGCACCATTCGAATGAATGGAATCTAATTGCTTGCGTCGCCGGAACGCACCGCAACCTCACCGCAGCCGCACCGCAACCGCACCACAGCCGCATCCGGTGTAAATCCCAGGTTACTTTTTTTCTGTCTTTAATTTAGGTGCCAAACTACTACAGAATCATCAACCACCCTATGGACCTGAAGAAGGTGAAGAAAAATCTTCAGCTGCGGAACCCTCAACACTACACGTCCATCCAGGAATTTGTGTGTGACATGCGCAGGATCTTCCAAAACTGTGCAAAGTACAACGAGGTGCGTAGCATGACTTTTTCGCCTGCTTTGGGAATAACATCTGGTGTGTTTGAGTGTGCATGCATGTTTTGGTTAGAATGACCACAAAAGGTGCAATGAATAGCTTCTAGTGGAAAGTGCAGTTATGTTTATATGCTGTTGGAAAGTTAACATTCTGATGATAGTGTATTGAGAACTTTGACTTTGCTGACATCTTTGTTACCTTCCTGAAGCCACAGATAAACATGATTATCCTAAACATTGTGTGTTAACAAAAATGAAAGTAGCAGAGGGAGAGAATATGGACTATATGCACAAATCACTTCGCATTCGCCGGATGAATGCACCCAACCTTCCGGTGCGGGGAGACTTCAGCGGAATGCACTGTTGCTGTGATGTAAAACTCTAATCCTAAATCCTTCACCCACTCAAAAAGAGCAGGGGCCGCTCCTTACTATAACACTATGGCTATCAGAATTTTAAAATGACTAATTTGATCTCCCAGAGTCATAATTTTGACGGCTTGAGCTCTGGCAATGACGTAATTGCTTAAAATGATTACTACATGGAAATATAAGCCGTTTGAGTAGCCAGGAAAGCTATTTTATTTAAAAAAAAAAAAAAGTCAATTATGTATTGTAGCTCTTCTATGGGTCGAAAAAATATCCTACACCCCCCACCTCTCCCCCTCTAGTCAGACAGTATATAGGTGAGGTGTTGAATCTTCAGATGGAACCTGCCGGCTAACTGTTCATAACATCTAAGATCTTCATTGTTCCATTTCTATTTGTTTATTTTTTGTTTTTGTTTTTATTTTAATGATACATTATTGGATAAGAATAGTTTATTAGTACATTAACATGATAAAATAGGGAGTAGGACTAGATAAATTATTGCACTTCTTCCTACTTCTTTTGAACATGTAATTTATGACATGGATGAATTATTTTTATTCTTCAATTTTTTATTTTAACTTCAACTTATATTTTGTAATGTGTAATGTTCTTTTTTTTTCCACAGATTTTTTTTTCCACTCACTCACAGAAGCTTACGTGTGTGAATGAGTGAGTGGAAAAAAAAAATCCATGCGTGCTGTCAAATTGCCGCGGGAGTGATGTCACGCAGCCGACAAATTCGCCCGGCCCCATTTGTGACACGCCCTTCTGCCACCCCCCGCTCTGCGATTGGCTGGAGGGGTGTAAACACTGTCTTTCCACAGAAACGTCCCGCTGTTTACAAAACAAACACAAAATGGCAAAATACAGGCTGGGGGGGAGTGTTTTAGGACAAAATCACCACCAAACATTAACATAAGCCCAGATGTGTAGACTGAGAAAAAGTTAAAGTGTGTACATCCTGTATTTAAAAAGTGAATTTTCCATAGTGAAACCGGCAGACTGGTTATAGCTCTGGTTCTACTGTTAACAAACGGCGCCTTTTTGCGATTGAGTTATCCCTAAGAATGTGAACAAGTTACAACAAACTGTCTCCAGTGGTCAGCATAAGAGGAAAAAAAACAAGGCAGAGTTATGCTACGTTCTCACCAAATCCGAAAAGGCGAAATTGAACGCTTCATTCGCGAGCGTTTCACCGCGTAGAGTGTTTTTGGAACGGTTGCCTCTCATTCGCGCTTTCGTGCTCACTGGAGCGGAGGAGGCGTGTCTCTTGGTGAACAAGGAAGTGGAGCACTTTAGCGAGTCAACAAAAAGTGAGCACCGCCAACTACTTTCACTTCTTTCCTGGGACTAAACAGCCGTGGCACTATTTTCTCCTTTTTTGAGGTACGTGATAGCACTTTCGCTTTTTTAGTGGCAATCGGGTGGCCGGCATTCGAGCTAAAAATAGCTTTGGCGTTAATAATAAGCACTGCTGCAAATTTGGTACAGTTCAAAAGCAAGTAAACAAACTTACCAGCACTTTCTTGATCATCATTCTGTCACGGCTGGCCATGCTGTTGCGCTCGGGGTGACAATAGAGAGGACGCTGTGTGTGACGTGGCCCGTACTCGAAGCCGATTGGCTACCGCGAGGCGAAACGCGAAAAAAGTTAGATTTTTTTAACTTGGACGAATATGCCAATGTGCGGATTTTCGTCGCGAATGTGCGGATTTTCGCTGCCGCGCACCGCGTCCCAACGCGCGAAACGCGTCCTCCGCGCCGCCCCACGCACTTTCGTTCCGTTGCGCGCGAACTCCATTGACTACAATGCAAACGCGCCGCCGAATCGCCGTCCCTCGCTTTTGGTGAGAACGCAGCATTAAACTTGTCAATCTGCGCACACAGCAGTGATTGCTCGATGTACTGTCGTCTCTCCTCTTCTTTGATGCCTTTACAAATGCACGCAACCACACTCATAAGAAACAATGACGAAAATATACGCCAAAACGTTGACAACTGGTTGAGGTTCTCTGAAGGAAAACAAATGGCGATCGCCACTACCGGAAAAGGCGGTGCACTCAGAGATTTTTCCCGGAAACACATCGCGGCTATTTGTGCATAGAGTCCATTCCACACAACACAGACAACGGTCATTAGGAGAGAATGCATGTCATGTGACTTGGATTCCAAAGACGAGGGTTGATGGTGTTGGTACATTACACACAAACCAGAAGTGTATTCCAGGACGCTAGTTAACGTTTGATTTGTCCTCATTTTGGGACTGTTTTCACATTAGGAAAACCAAACCATGGCTTCACACTTACCAGTAATTGGTTCTGTGACCTCGTTTTCAACCTGAAAATGTCACAAAAGATGTTTTCCTTTCAAATGAATAAAATACAATTAATTTATTCCAGCCCCCAAAACAGTTATTTAATGTATCTTTATGGGATGGTAGTTATAATAAATAATGTACAATATCAAAATCAATTAATCATTGCCCCGAATCCACCTTTGGCCACGACGCAAGAGCTCCCTGGAGATAGTTTTAGCAAGGCTGACTGGTATAAATAAATCCTCATCCCCAACTGATCCTTCAGGGTAAGGTAGGTAGGTAAGAAAATTTTGTGTGTAACCCGATATGTTTGTGAACCGGATTGTTCATAAATCAGTCTCATTATAAAACCCCTATTAACTGTACAGGCATTTTTTTAAGCTTTTAACATGTTTTTTTTTCTTTAATCTTTTTTTTTTAACATTCAATCGGTTTGTCAAGGTGAAATGACTAAACACCTATGGATAGGTGATGTGAACGAAATTGCTCCGAAGCCAAATCAACATGGATAACTTGGCTGTGCACTTTTTGTGATAATTTAGGAATAAGTTGATAGTTTTAATAGTAAAATATAAAAACTAGTTGCACAGTCACCTTTCCTGATGTCACTTTGGACATATTGCAACAAAGATTTATGTATCATACTGCTTTCCAATCTCACCATAAGTTTTATTTTCGTTTACATTTTTTTGTCATCAGATTGGTCATTCTTTCATTGGTGGTATCACAAAAAAAAACAAAGAAAAAGCAGAACACATTTCTTGATTTTATCCTTTTAGATGAAGTCTGACCAAAATTAAATCTGCTAGATTTTCGTTATTTGTTAGCAATACAGCAGTAGTTTGTACTCCTATTGTCGAAACACAACTGCACTTAAAAAAAAAAAAAAAAAAAAAAAAAAAAGCACGTTGTTTGTTTTTTGAAGAAATCACATCTCAGTGAAAGTTGGTGCATTTACAAGACGGGGCATGTTTCTTTTCCGCCCTGGGTGATAGGGGGATACGGTCACCCATACACAGACTTCCAATCTGTTTTTACCTCATCTGCCTATGCTGTGAACACTTTTCTCCCCCTGCTACTTGACTGTCTGTGTTGTAATGTTATTGCCCCTTTTTAGATGTCTCGAATAATCCAGGTTTATGCTGAGGAGAAAGCAATTAATACACAGGTAAGATGTTTGAAATGGAGCACAGATGTACTGTCCCCTCCCGCTGCGCTTCAAGAAATACTTTTGCCCATTGGCATTCAGTTTAGTTTTATTTATTTCAAACATGCTGACTTCATTTCAGTTCAGGGGCCACACATATACCCGAATTGGATCTCAAGTTGGCCGAACCACATTTTTCCTCATTTGGAAAATACAACTGTTGGTTATCTTGTTGCAAATCTTGTTTTGAATCATTTGAGCAGTTTGAAATTTCTGAACCCAAGTGAGTGCAATTTAAAGTTTCAACAATGTTAGCAATTTTCATTTACACGTGCAATTAACAGATCACAGTGTATCTATATAATGTCTGTATCTTATACAATTTGTGAATTAAAAATTATTTGCACAGTAATTTACATAAATTTCCACATCAATCGAGAGATCTTGACAATAAGCAAGTTTCAAAATAAAAGCCTTTATGTAAAAATGAATCCCTGCTTGCTGCATTGGGCCATACATCTACACCCCTGCACTTGTCGACTTTATCACTTCAATTAAGCGGCAATCATTTTTTTGCAAGAACACGGATAGCTTGCTGAAATCAACATTTGGTTGGTAGGCACAGCAAACTAGCAGCGGTGCCTCGAGCTTGTACTGTACCAACTTATTAAATATGGGACCGGTGGAACGAGCACTTGTAAAAATTTGCAAATCTATCCTCAAATATTACAAAAGGACAAGCACTCTGCATGCCCATCTGAAAAGGCATCAGCTAATGCTAGCTGACAAAGAGCTGAAATCAAATTCACCAAGTGTCGTCTGAAAACAGTGTAAAGACACAATCATGGTTGCTCAATAATCTGTTAACCATCAGCTTTCATCCCACAGACAACTAGATCCGCTGGAAACATTTTTAGCTGTTTCTCTCATTTGCATTTTTTTCTCTCACCTGGCCACGCACAATGTGTGTACAAAACAAGCTGAACGGTCAAGAAACCATATGGACCTCTGACCTCTATTCTTTATTTTACTTTAGGGGGCACCCGGACTCTACTGTGATCTTTGTGGATTATTTCGTTATTCTATATATTTTTATTGTGCAAGGAGGAGATGATCACTAATATATGGAGTAGGAGCAGGAGTAGTTCTCATCCAACATGGTCAGCTGGCAGGTATCAATTCAGCAAGAGCATGCTAAAAGCAGGCACATGTAATCCTGGAAATGTGGCGCTCCAGTGGGAGCGTGACCAAAAGTGCATGCAAACACTGGCTGAATTGCGGCAATGTTTCCTGGAGCCGCAGTGGGTTGGGATGCGGTGACATATCGTGGCAAGATATCAGTGCTCTACAGCAAGGTTGAGCCAGGGCTGACCCATCAGCACAACTTTTAATCACATCTAATCTGTCGCCTCCTCTTCAACCCATCCTGTCCCCCATCTCCTCCTCTTCTTTCTCCCCCCTTCCCCGGCAGGACGGATCCGAGATGGCCGTCTCCGGCAAGGCGGTGAGTGTCTACTTTGAGGAGAAGCTAAAGGAGATCTTCCCAGGTCAGATTTTCCCCAAACCGCCTGACGAGGAGGCCATGGACACAAATGAGAAGGAAAAGGAGAGAGAGGGGGAGGAAACTGAGGACTCTGATGACGACTTCATTCAACCCCGACGTAAACTGCTAAAAACAGATGACAAAGTTTTACACATCAAGTGAGAAGAAAAGCTGCGTTCTGTTTCCAGTTTAATAAACGTTTCACAACTTGCCTCTTCAGATTTTCAAGTTGGATTGGTTCGACGGTTGTAGAGGACTTTTTTTTTTTTTTCTTTTTTTTTAAATTTAGTTCAAGCATTTTCATTTGTATATATCTTGTGACCATTTCTTTATAAAACAAACCTTCCGTAACTTAAGTGTAATAAATACAGTATCTAGTTTTTTTGTTTGTTTTTTAAACTTGGAATCTGTCAAGTGTTAACTTGATGAATTTGTGTGAATAAGAAAATCTAGCCCACAGAATGAAAGTATATTCATGATTGGGTGCATCTTCAACTGAAATATATTAAAGGAAATGTATGTTCTGAAATTGGGCTTGTGAATGTCTACTTAAGTCATATTCCTGTTAGTGTTGGTTTTCCAGGTGTGTCTGTCTTTATACTAACAGATTTTGTGTGCAGAAGAGGTAAGTTGTTTTTAGAACATGCTCAACTTGAACTAAAGATGGAACCAAGTAAGTGGAGAGGCATGGTAGGCCCAAGACCAGTAGTGGGCAGTGGATTTGGTACCTGGCCCTTCAGCTTAATCCAAATCGTAATACCACCATTATCACAAAATAAAGTGCCAAAATATTTTTAAAAATGAGATCACAGGCAACAAAAATCAGATGGAAATTTGTGCAGATTATTACAGATGTTTTGTGAGTCGAACTTGACTTGCACTAACCAACTTAATCATGATGGCAAAATAAAGTGCCAAAATATTTTTAAAAATGAGATCAGAGGCAACAAAAATCAGATGGAAATTTGTGCAGATTACTACAGATGTTTTGTGAGTCGAACTTGACTTGCACTAACTAACTTAATCATGATGGCAAATGTTAGCAAGGCCAGGTGACGTCAGAATTGATGTAATTTTATTGGCTGTGTCTTAATTTTCCTTACTGCCAAGACAACCGGCATGCTATCAGTGGTTGTATTTTATTTTTATTTTTTTTATCCATGCAAGAATGAAAATTAAATGTTGCTGTCATGCAATGTTGGCTGTGTAATTGTGAAATTTTGGAAGCAAAAAAAACATCTGCATCGAGAGAAACCAGATGATGCGGCTTTGGCATATATGATGCCTCCCTGGTTAAGGCCCATCACACTGGGCAGAGTCTCCCGGCTGACCTGGGAAGGCCTTTGGATGATTAGCCCAGTTGAGTAGGACAAAGTGGCGGGGGAGAAGTTTGGGTTTCCCTAATAAAGCTGATTCCCCTCCCACCCAACCCCAGATAAGCGGTGGAAAATAGCTGAAAGGATGTTGAAATATACCACCATAGCTTTAGTGAGTCTGTGACATCATTTCATTAAGTTTTTACGATCCAAGAGTTCCACGTCAATTACACGAGCAGCTAAATGCAACTGAAGTCCATAATCCAAATAATTTAGTCTTTGCAGACTAATTTCAGACTTTATGCTTGAAGCTAGTCAAACTCTGGCGTTGTTCCTCCTTTATGTATCGTATTTTTTATTATGACAGGCGCTCGTGCAAAGCGTTCCTGAAATGCGGAAGTAATGAAAGCACGTGACATTTCGCGTGAAACCTGCACGCGGCCCTCTGGTTGACGCGTACGGGTGACCCGGCCAGTGGCTCGACGCTGAGTCAGCAACAGTCAGATGACATTTCGGGGAAATTTTGTTTTTGCCTATGTGTGTGTGGGAGGTCCCCCAGTGGCCAAGGCTCCCCAAGCAGCTGCTGGGGCTTTATGCCTATGCCTTAAAGCCTAATTTATGCCTCCACGTTTGCTCTCGCGTCGATGAGCGCCGTCGATCACATGATCGACGCGAGCCATGAATTTTAAGTGCTGCGTCGCTCGTGGCCGGCCGACGTGCACACGTCGCCAATCCTTGGACGCATGTCGATGGCGGGGCGTCGCTCGCTTCTGATTGGTCCGTTCGATGGCGTTTTTTCTTTTTTTTCTCTCTCTCTCTCCCCGCCCCCCGCCCAGATAGTTTCCGCGAAGGCAACTGGCGGCGCAAATCGACTTCCTGCTCGGAGACGACGGCTGTGCATGTGGATATGTGCCTGGGACGAGAGGCGGAAAACAACAATAACAAAAAAATTAAATAAAAAAATAAATAAAAGAAAAACTGTGTTCGCTAAGCGCACGGCTGTTGTGTTTTGGCGAGTTTACGGCCGACACCGGTGCAAATTGGCAATAATTAATTGCCACGGTGATGAACTTACTCTCCCCCCGGCTTTGTTTCGTGTTTCTGAATTAAATTGAACTTCCTGAATCCGTCATAAAATGCAGAGGAATCGCCACTCTGTGGCGGCCCAGCCATAGCGACAGCGGGACTTGGTGTGAAACTCCAGCAGACACCGATGTGTATTGCACCGGTTTCGGCCGTAAACTCGCCAAAACACAACAGCCGTGCGCTTAGCGAACACAGTTTTTTTTTGTTTTGTTTTTTTTATTGTTGTTTTCCGCCTCTCGTCCCAGGCACATATCCACATGCACAGCCGTGGTCTCCGAGCAGGAAGTCGATTTGCGCTGCCAGTTGCCTTCACCGAAACTATCTGGGCGGGGGGCGGGGAGAGAGAGAGAGAGAAAAAAAAGAAAAAACGCCATCGAACGGACCAATCAGAAGTGAGCGACGCCCCGCCATCGACGTGCGTCCAAGGATTGGCGACGTGTGCACGTCGGCCGGCCACGAGCGACGCAGCACTTAAAATTCATGGCTCGCGTCGATCATGTGATCGACGGCGCTCATCGATGCGAGAGCAAACGTGGAGGCATAAATTAGGCTTTAGGCCGGATCTGCGTTAACTCGACCTTGAATTTGAACAAATCAATATCAGCCCCAGACATTCTTCTTGCACATGATGGCATATTATTACCGCTGTCACTTTCGCAACCGCGTTCTAAAAATATAAAGCTGGTGACGGTGTTAACTAACGACCAAATCGGCACGTGAAGACACAGTACGATGCAATTTTTGTCAAGGTTTGTGGATATGTGACAAGGTCGTGTGAAATGTTTGTGTGCTGGTACAACATGCGCCATCGCGTTAGCTATGACACTTCTCTGCAGAGTGGCATTTAGGCTGAGTACTTGGAAAGCATAACACGATCTTGTTCTGCAGCCTGCACAAAATGTCACCGTCTAACCCTAACGACAGACATCCACAAAGGCTTCATTAACATAACCGTGTACGTGCAGCGTAATACGTTGTCACGTGGCACTAGAAGGAACACTCAGTTAACGCCAAACTTACGTTTCATTCATTTAGTTTTAGTATGGAGAAGTGCAGGAGACCAACATTACTGCTTTGAGATAAATTGCACAGTTGCACTTGATTTGTTATTCCCACGCATCCCATAAGAACCTACGGTTACTTGTGGATTGTGGCCACACATTACATTTGTTTGCATTGCATGTTGTTATGCCTATTTCGTTGCCACAAGTGAGCATTTTGTGTATCTATTGGCTATAATTGCGTTTTCCCACATTTTTCACGAACTATCTTGCTTTCGCCCTCGCTATTGGCCCACTACACGTCACATGACAAAAACGCTCGAGCAATCAGCTCGCTGCGAGCTTGTTTATTTGCCCTCTGCTTCCTTGTTTTTACGACAAAGGTAACAGAGTCGTTCGTCTTGTGTGGGGAACTGGGGTTTATTATATCCGCCATCCAGCTACCGTACAGGCAAGACACTTTTTTTATTTGCTCATTTTAATTCAACTTGACGTGTTCTATATTGATGTTAGAATGTGACAGCCGAAAGGAAACTCAGTCACCTTTTTATTGCTGGATGAGAAGCTAAGTGGCCAAGATTGTTTTCTTTGTTACCTGTTTGTTACCTTTGTGCTGACTGCACAAAACGAAAATAATATGTATCATTTGATGTCGGTTTCCACGCGGATGAGGGCTCGGTTAATCTAATCAACAGTGGTGTCACGCGATTAACACTTGTCCTTTCGAAATAGTTTATTTATATGTTTATTTTTTAATATTGGATATCGTGATTTATTAATTAATTAAGTCGAGATTTTTGAGTCCATAGGATGTCATTTTAGATGATTTGATTACATTAGATTTCATTACATTTTTCTACCATTTCATTTTCACGAGAATTATTTCCTACAAATATTATCCCTCGGTGCAGAGATTGACCATTCAGAGCTGTTCACGGCAAAATAGCGTTAGCAGGAGAGTTGCCGGTGTTCTGTCAAGACACCGGTCATGGCAAAATATCCACTGTCTGTCTTGTTCTTCTGTCATAATTAATGTGTGAGTCATAATTAATGTGTGAGTAAATTGAGACATTTTTGCCTGGTTGTTTACCGTGAGATTTTTTTAAATGTAAAATGTGCCTTTGCTCAATAAAGGTTGGGAAACACCATGCTAGACGTTGTTTTCCAGTTTGGAGACAATCATTTACAATTGATTTTCACAGCTATTTTTGTCTGTAGACTATGTTGAAGGACGGAGTCCTCACAAATGTGCCTTTTGGATGGGCCACCGGTGGAAACATGACAACATTGTGCCCCAATGGGTCCAAATGGGTCTGGGAAGGTCTTGGAGAATGTGCCCAGGATGCAAGGGACATGGCCAGCATTTACTTAGGCCTGCTTTCCATCCTCTGCTTCATGATGTCCTCATTGCCGTAAGTGTTGCCCACTCTTGGCCTTGTGGAGGGAAATTAGCATTCAGTAGAATGTTTGGATTGTTCACAGGCAGTACTACAGCTCGTGCAAAAAGGGGAATATGGACAGTGCGCTCTCCATTTGGTTTCTGCTGTTGTGGTTGGGAGGTGACACCTGCAATCTGGTGGGGTCCTTTTTGGCAGACCAGCTTCCACTTCAGGTGAAAATGATCTCTTCTTCTGATGACGTGTGGCGCAATAGAAAAATGTGAAAATAACATTTAAATTCCTATTTCAGTGGCTCTTGAAGTCCAACAGGACTGCCTCCATTCTTTCCTGATTTCAAAGCTATTTGTTCCATAGAAAATAATGGGAGTAGAAATAAGTGATTTATGTGTCAAACTGTCACCAATACAGTAAAGCTTAACTATAAACCCGATGTTTTAAGTAGCTTTTAAACATCTGTATGTCACACAAGTGTAAAAAAAAAAGCTGCAAACAATAACAATTTTGCTCTTATGTTCTTCTCTTTAACACTTGTTGTTGAGGTGGCTCTTTTGGAATAAGTGTCACCTAAAAAAGCTAAAGAAAACAAGTATGTGTTTAATCCATTCAAACAGTTGCAGAACTTCAAGGTCCCAACCAGAACCCACCAACCCAAAACAAAATACTCTCATTCCAAATTGTATGACTTGAAGTACATTTGACTTTCAAGGTTTCAGCCTGTGATATTTTTCAAGACCTGATGGAGCTGTTAATCACCCTATTGTCATACTTTGTGTTTTGATCAGTGATGATTAATTGGTTGACGTCATTCAAATTGGTTTGCATCAACAATGTTGGTAGTTTATTTCAGGGGTGGGCAAACTTTTGTTCAAAGGCCTCATTTGATTAAAAAAAAAAAGACAGAATGGAAAGGTCATGTTTACATATTCTTTAAGGAGAGTTAAATATTGTCATTTTTAAAATGTGTAATTTCTAATTAATTCATGATTTTCTTACTTGCAATTAGTGTAATAAATTAAGCAGCTATTTGATTAAAAACAAATTAGATGATTTTTTATTATTATTATTGTCAATAAGAAAATGCACTAAGGAGATATGAAAAAGAAATGAGTAAATATATTTCAGTCAATTGTTTTTTGGAGCTATTACAGGACTTGGTGGACTGGATGAAACAATTTAGCTGAACTATAGCTCATTGGCTAACTGCTGCATGATTATAGAATCTTGCTCTCACTATAACAGGTCTGATTTTTTTATTTTTTTTATTTTTTATTAACTGTGTGTTTTTTCCTTTAGACGTACACTGCAGTTTATTATGTTTTGGCAGACTTGTTGATGTTGGCCATGTATTTATACTACAAGACGAAGAACAGAATGGCTGAAAGTGAGTATCCTGTTTTCAATTATTTTTCATGCGGCAAATATGAGAAATCATGTTAATAGAAACTTGAGTTACATGTTGCTAATTACTTTCGTCTTAACTTTGTCTTTAAATCAATGATAATTTCGTCGACAACAAATTTTCGTCATATTTTTGTGACAAAAAAATTTTTCAGACAAAAATGAAATGAAAACTAAAATAGAATCCATTTATTGAGATGGTGACGATAACTAAAATGGACAATTTTGTCAATGACTAAAACGAAGACAACACAGTGATGAAAAATCACAAAATCTAATCAGAAGAATTAATGAAAAGCGGGTGGGAGAAAAGAGTCACTCGGAAACTGTTCACAGCACTTTATTAATGTTCAAACATTTTTTTTGCATTTATTGTGCACAGTGGCGCTCCTGCCATTAGGCGGATTAGGCAAATGCTAGGGGCGCTCATGAGCAAAAGGGGCGACAGGGAGAGGAGAAGTTTTTTTTTTTTTATTTTTTTTTTTTTTTTTTTTTTTTTTTTTTTTTTTTTTTTTTTTTTAAATCCTTTGTCAGTCACGTAAACTTGCGCCTTCTGTTTCAAGTGAAGCATAGCCAGCCAACCACATACCTCCTTTCAGATGTAGCTTTGATTGACAACTACGGCTAGCCAATGACAATCCGGATTGGGAGGGTGAGGTGGGGGGAGACGCACGCTCTTGAGACGTGCATTAGCCGAATTTACTTCCGGGTTAGATAGTAGTGCGCTTTCGCCGGCCGGCGCTGACACAATGACCACCAAATGCCAAACCTCGATCCAGGATGACACAATTGACTTTGCTGGGAATCCTGCTTCCACTGGTCCATTAAACGTTTACAAGTGAATGGCAAACTTTTGTTTTAATTAGTCAAGCCACACAGCACTGACGAATTGTAGCAATACACAGTATGCGGTTAACAGACCCACGCAGTCACACATACACAAAAACTTTGGAGCATAAAATTATTTATCACTAAAGCACAGTTGCAGTACAATGTAAGTTGAATTCTCTGTTTTTATTGCCAAGTTTGTTAATGTTGATGACTGTCACTAAGTTCTAATGAAAAAACAGCACTTTACACATCCTTTTGGATTGATATTTTGCTTAGTTTTTCACTGCACCCATATGTCGTTTCTCTATATTATCGACATATCTCAACTCAACCTTATTTATAAAACACTTTAAAACATCCATTGCTGCATACAAAGTGCTGTGCATGGAATAGAAATCAGTCTTGCAGTAGAGACAGCTGAAAGAAAATAAAATTAATTCTATTAAATATATGTAGGTAAGTATAAAAGCAATATATATATAGATATAATATGTATATATATATATATATATATATATATATATATATATATATATATAACAAGATGTAGGGACGTGAATAAGTAAATAGAATAAGTATAAATAAATAAAACAACATATCGTACAACCCTAAACGTATGATTGTACCAATAAGTATAAAATAAGTGTGGGAGATGCTCTAAATGCACATTTCATCAGTAAGAAATTAATGTGGATATAGATTTTATATTGTTGTGCATCATCACAACCAGTTATCGGAACCATCAACAATGAAAGGAAAGCAAAGCACACCAGAAAAAAAAAAAAAAAAAAAAAAATTCTTGTGAAATGTAAACCTAACTTCTGCAAGTCCCGATTCATGATACTGAGATAATACTCTGAATGGTTGATGTAAATAATTAAGTTCGTTCTTTGCTAGGCTCTCATTATCCCATACAGTGATTTATTGTAGTACAATTACATTATTAATTTTGAACTGTAACTGTGGTTTTAAAATTCCAGAGACGTGAAGAAACCGTGTGCCCTGTGTGAGTTTATGATAAATTATTTTGTGGTTGGTCTAAGAAGTTGTGCAGGGTCGTGTTTATGTCTAATAAGACCCCCTCCTTTGGGCACTACCAGAAATCCTGCCTAGGGTGCCAAGTTGCTTAGGAACGCCACTGATTGTGCAGCTGTAAGATTAAGGCATTTATGCACTTTGGTGAAAACTACGTTTTAAGATAAACACTGTAATGACTTTTAAAAAGCCAGAGCAGAGCAGAAAAAAAATATGCTGAGTAAGATAATAAAGACCATTTTGAAGGGGGACTATTAAGGAAGGAAATTTTGAATTTCTTGTATCCAAATAGTTTGCTGTCTGGAAATGCCACAACTGCGTCAATCTTTTCATCAGAGAGGATAATCATGCTACAACCATGAGCAATTTACAAAACGGCGAGTCATCAGTTACGATGAAGATATTTTTAAGGAACTTATTTCTGCCGAGTCGTCTTTGCTGCCCTTCCACACTCAGGAAGATGATGTCCTGTCATGTTGCCGTCACCTTCTTCCCTTTTATCGCAGTCCGTTTCGCCTCGAAGCGCATTTTTTATTTTTATTTTTTTGTCCTTCTGCAAGAATGTGCTGAAATGTCTGTTGCCTGACTCAGCTGTTTTTGCTCTTGACCAGACAGGAGGATTTTGCACGTGGTGGGTGTGGCATGCGTGCTGGGCTTCACCACAAGCTTCGCCAACCTTCCAGGGCGGCTCACCACCCAACAGGAAGCGATGCCTTCGCCATACACGGGGCGTACGCTGCTCTCAAGTACAGATCTTGCCGCGGTCAGTATGACGCTTGGTCATTTGGACCACTAGATAGATGCAGTTGAGACTTTTTTTTTTTTTTTTTTTTTTTTTTAACAATGAGAAATTCACCTTTGTATTTGACATTGTCGCCCTCTTAAAATAATTGCCTGTCTTTTTTTTTTTTTTTTTTTTCAAAAATCATCTCATGATGCAAATTTTTTGTGTTTCATAAAGAATCTTTAAAAAAAAAAAAAAAAATGGCAGGCGTCTGTCTTGTTTTCATCAGCTCATTACAGGAAGAACTTTTGAAAGAAATCCCTTCTGGGTCAAATTCTATCAAGTCCAAATGAAATTTGCTGTCAGTCAACCTTGTCTGAGATTATTATAGATGATTTATTAATATTTTTTTTAAATAATTTCGACTATTATCAACACAAGTTTTTAAAAAGTTATCGGTTAAACTATCTGAATGCATTTTGTTGTGTGCAAATCTAAGTCTAAAAAAATACAAATAAAAATAGGGATGTTTGATACCACTTCGTTTGATATTTTACTGATATTATGGCATATTACTGATATTTTTTTAACAGTTCCGGAAAATTTCAGGTTCATATCTTTTTCCTCAGGTACTGGTTGCTATGGACATTTGAAAACTTTAAAGCCCTTTTTCTCAAAACTAGGGATTTCAACCTTCCAACATTAAAATTGCTGTAACTTTGTCAATTTTTGAGCTACATTAATGTATTATATATTATTTTAAAGGGAATTAGGTGTAGAATTTGAATATATTAATATCTCAATTTGGATTTTTTTTTTGGGGTCACATGAGGACCCTTTTGCCAGAGCCGGTCACATATTTAAAAACACAATTGATTTCAATAATATGCACAAAATATGATCTATCACATCAATGTACATTTTAAAAATATATAATCATAGTTCTCGCTGCTCACTCACTTTTTCTCACACCAAATAATTGGTAGTGACCAGTGGTAGTGCATGTGATTCAAAATTGTGCATATTCTAATAGTTCACCACTAGATGGCACTAAATAATACATTCTGTAATTCTTTAGTTGTGCTTATATAAGATCAAAACAGCTAAACGGGGGACTAAGTTGAATCTAGATCCGGAACAAAAAAAAAAATGCTGATCAGGTCAATCACTCAGTGAGGCCAATTGATCACTATTTATTTAAATCTTGTTCTTGCTCTTCTCTCGTTTTTATGGATTCAGTCTTTTACCCCCAAAGAGATCATCGGATTCGCCATTGGCTCGGTATCGTCAGTGCTCTACCTGTGTTCCAGACTTCCTCAGCTATACACTAATGTGAGTATGACATGGGCTCTCTATGGACATATTTACATAACGTACTAAAAACATTTGTTGTTTTGCAGATTTGTCATTATAAACTTTGGTTTGGTTTTGTATGATGCAAAAATATTCTCCCATGTTCTCCAGCGAGTAGCGAACTAGCCTGTAATGTTGCTTAAATATCCTATATAGCGTCGTGTATATTCTTATATTCACGTTCTTTTTCTCTTAATATTCAGACTGCTTGTCACAAAAAGAAAAGAAAAACATGGACAGGAGTAATGCTGACCTTTGCTTGCTGAATTAAGGTCACGTGTAATATGATGTCATATAAGATGGCTCTTTGAACCCTGAGGCTTTAATTTGGCTAAAAGGAGTTTAGTGCAGTATTAGACATTTTCTTTACGATATATTTTATGCGCCCCAACTAGTCTAAACACAACACGTGCCTTTGTGGAATAACAGTTAACAAAATCCACCTGTTTTTACCCATCTGAGGGGGGCGGCCATTTTGCCACTTGCCGTCGACTGAAAATGACATCACAGTTGCTCAGGTAACGACCAATCACGGCTCACCTCTTTTCTGGGTTTGGTCATGTGACATTTGTAAGCTGAGCCGTGATTGGTCGCTACCTGCTCTTTGGGACTGTGACGTCATTTTCAGCTGACAGCAAGTGGCAAAGTTATTTATTAAAATGGCCGCCGCCTGAGATGGATAAAACGGGTTGGTTTTGCTGCTTAACCCCTATTCCACAAACACAATATTCATCAGAAGGTTGTGTATAGACTAGTGCAGGGGTGTCCAAACTACAGCCCGGGGGCCATTTGAGGCCCGCCGTCCATTTTTTAGTGGCCCGCGACTAAAAATGGCATTTGACTCAGTTCAAATAAAATAAAACAAAAATGTTTGGAGATGGTCAATGTAAGAAGGGAGGGTGTCGAAATCACAGGTGCTATTAAAGTTTATTTTAATGAACTAAAACTAACGAAAAAACAAAAATTCAAAACTACAATTTCATTAACGAAATAAAATAAAAATGAAGATGCTTTTTTAAAAAAGAAAACTAACTGAAACTACATTTTATGTTTACAAAACTAACTAAAAAAAAAACTAACTATAATTATAGCAAACGTGTCCTTCGTTTTAGTTTTTGGTAATATAAATGAAGGCATGAGCCTTTGGGGATGATTTTAAATGTGATTTTTGGTACTTTTTTTTTATAAACATAAACTGGAATAATGACGTTGCGCCCATGGTGTTTTTTAAATATTGCGCACAAGTAATACACATAAAAAAAAAAAAAAACTAAAAAAAAAAAAACTAATACTGAAACTAACTAAACTAAAACTAATAAAAAACCGAACAGAACTACCATGAAAACTAATTATAACTAACTAAATTTAAAACAACAAAACTAAAAAAAAAAAGAAAACTAAAATGAAAAATTCCAAAACTATAATAAACCTATTGCCATATTACAAATAAATTGGTTTATATACTGTAGCATTTTTATAAATATGCAAAAGCACAAATAAATTATTTGTACAATTTTTAGGATTAAATACAATTTCTCTTCATAACATTATGTGGCCCTTGCGTCCCTCTCATTTTCTGTATGTGAGCCTCAAATGAAAAAGTTTGGACACCCCTGGACTAGTGGGACCACGTAGATTATATATGTAATTGGGTATTATCATTAAATTTTTATGGCAAGACATAAGTGTTGCCATAAAAACACAATTATTTCCATTGCGGTCTCTTGAATGTGCGAGTGTGCATGTCCATGTGCTTGCGTGTCCGTACAAGACGTTCTCATTATTAGTAGTGTTGTTCCGATACCGATACTGGTATCGGCAGAGGTGCCGATACTGCATAAAAACAGTGGTATCAGTATCGGTGACTACTCACAAGTAACATGCCGATACCATTAATTCCAACGCTAATATAGGATTTTGGATGCAGCATCTTGTCTTGCTCATGCACAACATTAATGATATACGACATGTTCACTGCATGCCGATCTAAGATATACTATTGGCCCTTGAATGCTCTGAACCAATGGAAGGACAACTTTTTGATGTTGAGGGAAAAAAAACCTTAAGTATCGGTATGGTATCGGTATCGGTAGCCAAAAAACGGTATCGGAACAAAACTAATTATTCGTCATCTATGAAGGGAGTGATAGAATACGTTCAACTCTGACTTCTCCCCACAGTTCAAGAGGAAGTCAACGGAGGGGGTGTCTTTCTTCTTGTTTGCTCTGGTAATCCTTGGAAACACGACGTACGGCCTGAGCGTCCTGCTGAAGAACCCTGACCAGGGTCAAGGAGAAAACAGCTACGTCATCCATCACCTGCCCTGGCTCATCGGAAGCCTCGGAACGCTCGTCTTGGACCTCTTTGTATCCTTTCGCCGCCATGCTTGCAGTGGCTTTAGCGTGTACTTGCCACATTTCAGGGGGCCGTCTTGTGACTATTGCATATTTTCACAATTGCAAATATGCCTTAGAATGCGACAGCAACCCCCTGTGGCCATTATTGCCTTTACAACCAGATAATAAGGAGAGCAAGTTCTACTGATGGGGATGGGAAAAAAAAAAAAATCTGTTTTTTGCCACATTTTATGAAAATATCCTTGTTGTCTTGTGCTTTCATCTTTAACGTTGCACTTCAGATCTCCGTGCAGTTCATCAGCTACGGCAAAGCTGCAGACAGGCTGGACTCCAGCAGCTCAGAGACGACTCCTCTGATTGGGAGCTAGAACCTTCCGCAAACCACCCTTCGGCCATTCAAAATGTATACCAAAAAAAAAAAAATCACCAAAAAGGGATAAACACATTTCATTTTTTTAAATGTATAGTTGTATTTATTTCAGTCCCTTTTTCAGGAATATGATTCTTTTAAATAATGAAGATGGATTATGCACATTTGTGGTGTCATTTCGGCTCCAGCGGTGACATTCCATCTTAGTTTTAAAGGGAATGGTAAAGAAATCTTCCATCGGAGCGTAACGTTTTTGTCAAAATCAAGTTGCCAAACACTGCTGCGCCTCGTTTACAGTCTCGTTGAATCTTTGTAGAAATTCAACATTTTGGAATCTGAAAAAAAAAGTGGTGCTTTTGTTTTTGTGTATTTTAAACACAATATTATTTCATTTTTAAGGTTTTATTTGACTTTGTAATTCCATTTTAAATACAGACGCCATGACTAGTTTTATTTGCATTGGTGATGAGGCATGTCACATAAACTGCTATACCCTATAGCATGCATGTTTAATTTACACTTTCAGTCAGCGTTTTCACATAGTTTTGCATGCATTTTTGTACTTTTGGGAGAAAAAATGTCATTGGGTCAGTGTACTGTTTAAAAAAAAAAGGATCAAATAGAATGGAAACGATTTAATTCTGCTTACTGTTCTTTTTTTATTATTATTATTTTTGGAATGATTGAAAGATTGTCCTTGCTTTGTATCGGTTTCCCTTCATTAGCAACCTCTCAGTGACTTTTTCAAACATGAACTTTGCCAAACCGTATGAGCCCACCCGCTTAGGGTGTAAGGTCAGTGTTTTTAAAAAAAAAAAAAAAAAAGCTTCCGTGTGTGTGTGGAAACAGTGGCAAAAGAGATTGTGATGACCGCTTTTTTGGAGTCAGTGAGGGCAAGCGCACATCCATCACCAAGGATGAACGGAGGCAATTTATAAACACAACTCTAGTGGGAATTTCTTAATGAGATACATTCAGCCAATACAAACTGGTGAGGAAAAAAAAGAATAATACGCTTGATACATATTTCTTCATGTTTAGCTCTGGGATAGAATGTGCAGTGTTCCCAATTCACAGGAAATGGATACTGTAAGCATTCTGTGCTTGCTTGTGACTGACATACTGCTACTATTTTGAACAGCTGGACACGCGTTTTGTAATTACTGCTCCGTGTTGAAGCTTGCAAACCAAACAGTGCCATCTGGTGGATGTGCTGCCCTTCCTGAAGAGGCATCAGTTGTTTACATTGCTTCTGATAAGTGTTGGACTTCATTCGCTGATTGTGGGGTGCAGCTATCGTAATGTTTCCTTACAAAACACTAAAGGCAAACTAGCAATGATAAAAAATAAATACAAACAAACATGATTGATGGTGTGTTGAATTGAGAGCGTCGCGACTAATGCACGTGGGATGTCCGCACATCACTTTTCTGTGCAAACTGTTGGATTTGTGGGATTAATGCTGTTCTTGTTGTCTGTTACTGAGCCTCCTCCTCATTCCTTTCCATCTCCCGTGGGCGAGTGAACGCTCGATGTCTGGAAGGAGTTCAAACAGGATGACACCTCCAAGATCCATGGCGACACGTTCCAACGCCGTCTTTTAACGGCTGTTTTGTTCCCTCACTAGTCGTAGTACATTGCTGGAGGAGAGAGATTTTATTTATTAATTTTTTTAGGACACTTCAAATGTATTGAATCTACAAGTTAAATACCACTGAACTGTATTTGGGTAGTGATTCTTTCATGTACCAGTAGCGGGAGCCCACTTTCCAAATGGAAAATCACTCGATGACCGCCTTAAATTTTCATTCTTTAGCCAAGCAAGACAGTGTGGACAAGTTTATGCTGATTGCATAAATTAGTAATAATCACTCTCAATATATGTACGGAGTGTCCAGTTGGACTGTCGCACATTTTTACTTTTAAGTCTGATTTCTGTCATTGTAATATTTGTTATTAACTTGTTTCCCACTTAAGGTGCTTTTTGTGCTCCATATAATTTAATACTAATCCTGCTAAACATATTTCTAATTGTGTGAATGGTAAAAGCATTCCCACGTTATTCGGCTTTTTATTCTCCACACTTTTTTTGATGTAACTCCCAGATAATACTTTCAATTTACATCGTTCAAATTTCAACTTGCTCCAAATATTCCCGCTATCTTGGGAATATATCGTCTGATGTCACAGTACTTACAGTATTCGCACAATTTAATGTTAAATATAAACTTTTCTCCATTCATTTTCAATGGGACTGACATTGAACTTTTTCTAAGGCTGCATTCGAGGATGGTCGGAAATATCCGAGTTGTTTTTTCCCAGTTCCGACCTGAAAGCGTTCGAGGCGAACGTAAAGAACCAAAATGGCGGATAGTGATAAATTGTTTTTTTATTTTGGTCCTCAAAACTCATTTTGACCTCTAGAAAACTTACCTTTTTGCAATTTTGCTTCATTTATTGTTTTAATCTTATTTCATAAGCATTCCATACAGTTAAATAGTTGACCGTAAAATTTCATGCAGGGAGATAGCGGCAATACTGTCATGTACGTTGCGTTACGTAGAATTATGTCAAATATTTATGAATGAAGAAAGTTATTTAGTTTTATACTCGCGTAAATTGTGTTTTGACATTCAGAATGACGTCACATTGTCGTCCACCTGTGAAGTCGGGGTCCTTTTTTTCTTCCGACTTTGCAAGTGGAATTTACGAGTTATGGGGGCGTTCCCGTTCACACTTCCTGGTTTAAACTTGGAAAAGGCCGACTTCCGACCATCCCCGAATGCAGCATGTCCCACTTTCAATGCCCACTTCATTACATACAACTTCTCACCATTACCAGTTCTGTGATTTGGCTCAGTTGCACACTTGGTAAAATGCATTGTCTAGTAACCAGGAAGTCATGGGTTCAAATCCCGCCTCTAACTGTACATAGCAAATTATGCTAACTGATTACATGTATACCAACTATCTTAGTTCCACTTTTCCATCTAAATGAATGGAGGGAACTGCATACCCTTGGTGGTGCTATTGCGTGAATTTTACCGTATTTTATTTTTTTGCATTTTTCCATTGGATATCATTAGTTCCATTTTTCTATCTAAATGAGCACTTTCAGAAAACACTTCCATATAAATAGGCTACTAGCCATGATTTTCAACAAGCCAAGTTGGCTCACTTGCCTGGTGGTACCAAGACATGCAAGTGCGTTGGTTCAACTCTTGCTTGGGAAATAGTAGCCAGGGTTGATCTGAAGAGGGGCATCAAGAAGGCCAAACGCCACGATAAAGAGAAGGGTTGAAAAACAACTCACTTCTCCAACTCCAATCCCCGTCGCATGTGGCAAGAACTACAGACGATCACAGATTACAAAACCACCAGACCTTCCCCCGCTTCCTGTGATATCTCCTTTCTCAATAAACTCAACAACTTTTATGCTTGTTTTGAGAGGAAGAACTCAACAACTGCAACCAAGGCAGATGTGACTCCGGACCACCAACCATTCACTCTCTCCTCCAACGATGTAGGAGAGATGCTGAGCAAGATTACAGTCTGCGGGTCCTGACGGCATTCCTGGACGAGTTCTTAGAGCGTATTCTGGTGAGCTGACAGGTGTACTTACAGGCATATTCAAATATTCAACCTGTCCTTGGGTCATTCTGTGGTACCGACTACCGACCTGCTTTAAATCCACCTCCATGGTACCAATACCCAAAAACTCCATCCCATCAAGCCTCAGTGACTACCGTCCACTAGCCCTCACCCCTATCATTGCAAAGTGCTTTGAGCGGCTGGTCTTGGCACACCTCAGATCTTGTCTTCCCCCCACCTTGGACCCCCACCAATTTGCATATAGGCAGAACAGGAGCACAGAGGATGCCGTCTCCATAGCGCTGCACTCTGTTCTCTCACATTTGGATAATAAAAACACCTATGCTAGAATGCTGTTCATAGACTTTAGTTCGGCATTCAACACAGTCAGCCCCTCAAAACTCATCGCAAAACTTATAGATCTCTGCATTATGGAAGCCCAAAAGTGTCAAAATTCAATAAATTAAAAGGCCTTTTGAAATAACTATGCTTTTGATAAATAACAGGCAATTATGTAATATGGCCATTAAATTTTAAAATGAGGTGCTAGTATTATTATGAAAAGTGTTATGCTATTCTTTAATATGTAAAAAATATTTTATTCTGGTTAAATATTTCATAATGATTATTTTAACAACGTCATACTTTAAAAAAAAATAATGACATTTGATTTATTTTCAAGGTTTTATAAGATAAGAAAACGTTTTACAAAGTCAGTTTTTATTTCATAATGTCCTTTTCCACAATGGTCCTCTTTTACATAATGGCGTTTTACAGCCGAATGACTGGTCTGTCAATCAAATGACATGAGACGGAGCCAGTTACGTGATTGGCTGAGTCCCAGACATGAGCAGCAGCACTTGCAGTATCGATTTACACGTGGAGAGTTTAGCGCCTGATGAGGAGCCGCGGTGATGCGGAAGATAAGACACTTTCAGAAGTACTCCCAAGAAGTATCAAATTGTTTAGAATCGGATCATTCCGTAAAGGCCTTGTTAAACTTCTGCGTCACGGCGATCTCGGCTCACACAGGTGGTCCCACCCACTGACTTTGATTGACAGGCCAAGACATTCGGCTGTAAAACGCCATTATGTAAAAGAAGATCATTGTGGAAATGGACATTATGAAATAAAAACTTACTTTGTAAAACAACGTTTTATTATCTTATAAAACCTTAAAAATAAATTAAATGTCATTATTTTTTAAAAGTATGACGTTAAAATAATCATTATGAAATATTTAATCAAAATAAAATATTTGTTACATATTAAAGAATAGCATAACACTTTTCATAATAATACTAACACCTCATTTTAAAATTTAATGGCCATATTACATAATTGTCTGTTATTTATCAAAAGGATAGTTATTTCAAAAAGGCCTTTTTATTTATTGAATTTTGACACTTTTGGGCTTCCATACTGCATCAGTCCCCTCATGTGCAACTGGTTACTGGACTTCCTGACTAGCCGGCCTCAACATGTCCGACGAGATAATTATTGTTCATCTACCGTCCATCACTATAAATACCGGTGTACCACAAGGCTGTGTGATGAGACCCTTCCTTTACTCTCTCTACACCAGGGGTGCCCATACTTTTTCATTTGAGGGCTACATAATGTTATGAAGAGAAATTGTGTTTAGTCCTAAAAATTGTACAAATAATTTATTTGTGCTTTTGCATATTTAGAAAAATGCTACCGTATATAAACCAATTTATTTGTAATATGGCAGTAGGGTTGTTATAGTTTTGGAATTTTTCATTTTAGTTAGTTTTTATTACTTTTCAGGGTGGTTCTGATAGTTTTTATTAGTTTAGTTCTTTAAAAAAAATGCTTAGTTTAGTTTAATTAATTAATTTAAATTAATTAATGAAATTAATTAATTTAGTTTAATGTTTAGTTTGTTAGTTTCGGTATTAGTTTTTTTTGTTTTATTTTTTATTGTGTATAACTTGTCTGCAATATTGAAAAAAAACACGTCATCTGAAGGTGCTTTTCTATTGGCTGCTGCTAGATGACGTCACTTCTGTGTGACATACTTTCAAACGTCATTATTCCGGTTTATATCAAAATAAATCTACTAAAAACCACATTTAAAATCATCTCCAAAGTCTCATGCATTAAATTAATGACCAAAGACTAAAACGAAGGACATGTTTGCTGTAATTATACTTAGTTTTAGTTAGTTTTGTAAACATAAAATGTAGTTTCAGTTAGTTTTTGTTTTTTAAAAAGCATTTTCGTTTTTATTTTATTTCAGTAACAATATTGTTTTTGAATTTTCGGTTTAGTTTAGTTTTTTATTATTATTAGTTTTAGTTAACTAAAATAACCTTTAATGGCACCTTTTTTTTCGATACACTCCCTTCTTACTTTGACCATCTCAAACATTTTTTTTTTGTTTTATTTGAACTGAGTCAAATGCCATTTTTAGCATATGTCGCGGGCCACTGAAAAATGGACGGCGGGCCACAGATGGCCCCCGGGCCGTAGTTTGGACACCCCTGCTCTACACCCGTGACTGCAGACCTTTCAGTGGTTCCAACACCATTATTAAGTTTGCAGATGACACCATGGTGATTGGCCTCATCAAAGACAACGATGAGGCAGCCTACAGGGAGGAGGTGGATCATCTGGATGAGTGGTGCGACTCCAACGATCTGCTGCTCAACACTGAGAAGACCAAGGAGCTCATTGTGGACTTCAGGAGGAATGCAGCCCCGCATACACCCATCCACATTAAAGGGATGGTGGTGGAGCGTGTGAACAACTTCAAGTTCCTGGGAGTCCACATCTCTGAGGATCTCACATGGACAACTGGCTGCTCCATGCTGGTTAAGAAGGCTCACCAGTGGCTCTTCTTCCTCAGGGCTCTGAGAAAGAACCACCTCTCCTCCCATATTCTAGTGAACTTTTACCGCTGCACTATTGAGAGTATTTTGACCAATTGCATCACAGTTTGGTATGGAAACTGCTCAGCTATGGACCGGAAGGCTTTGCAGAGGGTGGTGAAAGCCGCCCAGCGCATCTCCGGTGCACCACTCACCTCTGTTGAGGACATCTATATGAGGCGGTGCCTGAAGAGGGCGAAGAAAATCACGAAAGACTCCAGTCATCCAGCACATGGACACGTTACCCTCATGCCCTCTGGAAGGCGTTACAGGAGCCTCCGGACTAAGACCACTAGATATCAGAATAGCTACTTCCCCACTGCTGTTAGACTCCTGAACACTGTTTCCTGATCATAATTGCACTACTATAAATAAATATCTTTAAATACTGTAGAGATAGTCATATACAATTATAATTATTCAGCTGTTTATCAATACTGCATACATATTTATAGCCTGTAATAATGTGTATATACTGTTTACATCTTATTTTTAATATACTGTATATAATTTATTTTTGCTAAAGCACTTCTGGATGGGTGCAAACTGCATTTCGTTGTTCTGAACTTGTGACAGTGCAATGACAATAAAGTTGAATTCTATTCTATTCTATTTTATTAGCATTCAGCTTTCAGCATTCCCATGGAATTTCTGCAGAAATTTCACTTTGTCTAATTCAATGAATTTATTTAGTCCACAAAAATAACCACAACACAACACTCTCTTTGCCTTAGTTTTTAAGTACAAAACGCAATATCTAGTGAATTCAATCAAATATAAATGATTTGGCTTGACTACTCTGTATTAATTATAAAATAGACAGAGGAACACCAGCACCACCCGTTGGACTAACGAGGCACTGGCTTGCAGGTGACTATAACGGTCCGCCGTGATTTATTTGTTGTCGACCATGTTCAGCGTCACTTTGTGTTTGCGCAGTGACGTCAACGTGGAGCAAACTTTGGCTGAGTTTCCAAGTTTGTACGCTTTCCAAAACGTCACATGACATCCCGATTGCATGTCACGCTGTGATTGACAAGCCACACTTCTCGTAGGTGGAGTGGAGAAGTGTTGCTCCCTGCCCACTATGCCATCGTCAGGCTAGGGGGAGGAAGAGGTGGCGCACTTCCCTAAGCTTTTTTTTTTTTTTTTTTACATTCTGCTTCTGTCCAATATTAACTGCAGCACAAACAGATGAGTGATAAACAAAAGGCAAAGTAAACACACTCCCAAGGTTTTGTCACAACAACAGACACACATGCACATACGCACACAGTAAATAATTAATTAGCAGCAATGTTTATAAAAGCCTCCAAAAAGCCATTTTATATATCTATCCTTAATATGCATGTCTGTGCATGTGTAATAATAATAATAATAATAATAATAATAATAATAATAATAATAATAATAATAATAATATTTTTAAAGATTATGTATATATATATATATATATATATATATATATATATATATATATATATATATATATATGTAAAATAAACACACATTAGTGTTGGACATGGTTTTGCCAAGGAGGTGAAAGGTCACCATGTTTCCCTCCAATGTGGACATGTCCTGATTTGCGAAGTCCCAGTCAGTCCCAGCTGTTTGGATCTTGGTCACATCCCAAGTCCTCTTGCTGGGTGTCCCCTCTCCTCCCTCTTGGTCGTAACCTCTGGGGGGGGGGCCCGCATTCGGACCTCCTCCAACACATCATCTATCACAGAACCCAACGAGCCTCAGCTGGACTCGTCTTTCCGCTTTAAAAAGGACCGCTAAGAGACCTGCTCCTGGGGGATTGTGGAATGTTTTTTTTTTCTTTCTCCCCCTTCCCGACTTCTCAGATACTTCATGAAACTTGACGTGCGTGTGGAGATGGTTGCCTGAGTTGTGTCACGCTTGACCGTTTTGTGTGCGTCGGAAAAGTTGCAGTCAGTAAGCACAGAGACACTCTCGGGTTCCGATGAGAGAGTGGACGGACTTGGACATGAACTTCTCAGCGGGAGGCTTTCTCTCCTCCTCCGACACTTACTGCTCATCAGAGCAGCTACAGTTCTACGGTGAGGTTTCATCTTCTTCTTAATTAATAATCATTAAAAAAATATATATTCTTTGATTTATTTGTGGGAGATGGAAGTCAAACATTCCAACAAAATCATTTTCTTTAATTTCGTTCATTTTCAATAGAAAATAAAGTGTTTCCAAAAATCAAAAGAAGCTTCCTCTAAAACATTTTTCCCCCACTGGAAATAATGTAAATAGAAATAAGTTTGGAAAAGGAAATTAAAGTAGAAGTCATAAATGTTCTTTTCAATAATATGCTCCATGTGCCCTTATTTGGCTACCACGGGTGTCAAACACAAGGCACGGGTGTCACATACGACCCACCGCAGACTTCATATTTCTTACTAAAATAACAAAATAGCAAATTGTCTTCACGTTTAATAATATTAATGTTTTCATATTGCAACCATTTTTATTTTTTTTTACAATCTCCCTTTCAAAATAAATCAAGTAATACAGTAGTTAAACCAATAATTTTTTTTCTATTGTCTTCTGATTTCAGAACTAGTTATTAATCAATTTGTCGTATATACAGTAGGGCTGGGTTTTAAAAATCAAATAGTTGATTTTCCTTTTCAAGCCCAGTATCGATTTATAAAACCATGAATCCATGATTTTATATATCTCTTTTCCCCATAAATTCTCAAGAAAATTGAATTTTAAAGGCCAATTTTTGTGTATCTTACTGTTTTCTTGAAATTTAGTTCACATGAATTTAAAATTATTTTCTTACATTCATGAAATACTGACTTATTGAACTATTATATTCGCAATTATTGAATTCGATTATGAAAATATTTTCATTTCATCCTTGCTGCTCAATGTTTGTGTAACATTTAAGGGATTATAAAACGTGTTACTTTCATTAATAAACCAAATCATTTGACCAGTTACTGCCTCTGCAAAATTTACTTTTGAATTTAATATTTGTGGACTTTTCATCATGTCCTTGACGTTTAGGAAGAATTGATGGGCCATACTTAATCAATGTTGGATTGACTTGAAGTGAATTGAATCGAATTTTGGGGGGTTTAAAATCGAATCAAACGCTTGTGAATCAAAATCAAATCGATTGAGGAAGTTAGAATCAATACCCAGACCCCTTGTCCATTCTGATTAATATTGGACTGGTGGACTATGAATGAAGCAGATGAATCCAGCTCGTTGTCAGCCATCCAAGGAGGAATGTGAGTCAAAGTGAGTCTCGTGTTGCTCAGGTGCACGTCACATCATTTGATGAATTGCACTTATTTGCCACGCAGGCTCACTCGGGAAGGTCCGACATGCAGGAGGCGGCACCCCCAGCCCCAAGCATCTGTTGGCTCCCTGCCTGCCCTCAGGGCTGAAGGGGGGAGGGGGTGGAGGGGGGGGGCGATGAGGGTGGGGGGCAGATTGTTGTTGGCTCCCAAACGTGTGGGATGGAAGGGATGCTAGGGGTGTTTAGAGAGTTTTCTAATGGTTTATAAACACTTTGGTCACATGATATGAACCCCCCCACACATACACACACACACACAAGCATGGTCTGGTAACGACAAGAAACATCTGGTATGAAACGAAAGTGACAGAGGGAGGTGGCGATAAGACTACTGTAGCTGTAAATCTTTTGACTTGTTTGAATTCCGTGAATGATAAACCACATCATCGTTTATCCATCATCCATCCATCCATCCATCCATCCATCCATCCATCCATCCATCCATCCATCCATCCATCCATCCATCCATCCATCCATCCATCCATCCATCCATCCATTGAGCGCCTCCCAGTTGAGTCCCAGCTGCACTTTTATAGGAGCTTGCCAATGGACACAAATGTTTTCTCACAGGAGGCAGCACTTCAGACGTGAGCGTCGAGCAGAGACTAAATGACATATGCAGACACCAAAATGTGGCCGACGTCACCGGGACCTCCTCAGCTGCATCCTGTTTTCTGAAACCGTCGCAAGGTCTCAGCTTATTAATGAAGGCACGACAAACCGTGACATATGTACAAGAGTAAATTGCAACTAGAAATTGCTAATTGCTTGGGTTGCTCTACAACCACAAAATTCAGAATCCATGCGAATGGCTTACTAATGGTACTTTTGCCAAAAAACATGTCATAGTCCCCAAAAAAAGAAAAATCAAATTTAATCATAATGGTAAATTGAGTGCACTTATACAGTACTTTATCTACACCATATGTTAACCAAATTGCGTTACTAATTAAGCCTTATATTCACATTTTTAAAAACAGTGGAGTAGGGTGACCATATTCCCACTTCCAAAAAAAAAAAAAAAAAGAGGACACTTGCCCCGTCCTTGAAATTGTGGTACCAGTCGCAGTTACACAGTGTACTTCACCACCTATTAGTCACCAATGCCAAGCGGACATTTTCATGAATTTATAAAAACCTCTGATGCCCGAACAGGACGTAAGAAAATGGTCTGTCTTCCCAAAAGAGGTCACCCTACACTGGTGTGTACGTGGTCATCATGCTAACACAGTCGCGTTAACCTACGGAAAGGTTTTAATTTTTAGTTTAAACTAACTTATTTTAACCTCCATGAATGTCCAATGGCAGAACCTAGGTTTTTATTTTCCTTTTTCTCTCTCTCTGCTTTTTGTAAGGTTTTAAATCCATCTATTGTTTGTCGCAGCTAGCAAGAGCTAGCTAACCTTTTTGAGTCTGTGTCTCTCCAATACAGCATCTAAGTTTGTAATCTTCCTTTGTGCTGGGACGGAGTCAGAGGCCAACAGCGAAGAAACGACAAAGACTGTTTAGTATTTAGCTTATTAGTTGGCTAAACGTTCCCATACGCACACAAACACACGGGTGTCTCCTTCTTCTTCTAAACATGTAAAACTTGTAACTCTAAATTGAAGGAGTAGTATATTTTGATGTTTTGTTTTTGTCCTTTTTGTCGTACGAGAAATATCTATACAGTCTTCCCTCGCTATAACGCGGTTCACTTTTCGCGGTCTCGCTGTATCGCAGATTTTTTTTTAAGTGCAATTTTGCATATTTTTTTGCGGTAATATACCCATTTTATAAAATTTATGAAGGTTTGAACATTATGAATGTTTGAACAAGAGAGAAATGTGAGAACATGTAAATGTCTCAATGAGAAAAGTGTCTAAATTGTGTGGTAGGGGATTTTAGAGCCTTAAAACATTTATAAGAATTGTAAAACATAAAGCTAACTACTTCGCGGATTTCATTTATTGCGGGTATTTTTTGGAACCTAACCCCAGCGGAAAACGTGGGGAACACTGTAATATCAAATATCAAATAGTGGAAAATAAGGGGTAAGATTATTACAAGTTCTCTGAACTGCTCCTTTTGAGTACCACCGTTGTTTAACTTTTGTTGTAATTGTTGTTTTGTTTCTTTTAACCTATTACTCAAAAAAGAAAAGAAAAAAAGAAGTACACAACCTATTTTAATTAGTCACATGCTTTATTTTCTTATTCAGACATGTTGACTGACCCTCTGGGCTACCCACTGCCGGACCCTGACCTCCAGCTGCTCCCTTACAGCCCACAGCAGTACAACCCAGCCGGTTTGTCCTTCCCATTCTACGGCTCTCCGTCATCCTCGTCGTCCTCGCAGCCCTGCCACGCGCTCTATCATTTTGGCTCGGACTTCTTGGAGGGTCCCTGCGATCCCGTCCCCACCGAGCCCCAATGCCTGCCTCAGAGCCTCGGGTTAGCGGGCCTTCCTGTGGTCCGGAGACCACGCGTGGGGTCCGTTGGGAGAATCCGAGGTCTTGACGAGCTATGTGTGGTGTGTGGGGACAAAGCGTCGGGCTATCACTATAACGCTCTCACCTGCGAGGGATGCAAAGGTGACAGCTTTGACGCATGACGCCGCCGTTGTCGCCAAGTGATGGAGTTCTTCCTCTTTCTCACCTGAATGTCGCAGGTTTCTTCAGGCGGAGTGTGACCAAAAAAGCTGTGTATCACTGTAAGAGAGGCGGCGCCTGCGAGATGGACATGTACATGCGGAGGAAATGTCAAGACTGTCGCCTCAGGAAGTGCCGCGCTGTGGGAATGCTGGCTGAGTGTGAGTAGATGGCTATTCCACTGATGCCACACAAGGCACCTCGGTCAAAAACAAAACATACTTTATTCCTATAAAGGTTTATTGTAAGACACTATAAAACACATCTTCAAACATGGTAAACTAGACTTGTGCCTATATAGACAAATGCTATGCTACTAAATAAAAAAATATATATAGACAGAATTAGAATCAATCTTTCTTGTCATTGGGAATAGATGAATACACTTTCATGGAACAAAAATATTACAATTTTGTGCATTTAGGTGAGTGATTCTGATAAGTGTTGAGGCCAGCAGAGAAGACCTTGCTGGCCTTGACTGACACTTGAAAAATATCCAGAATGTTGGCAAATGTTGAAGGGTCACAGGATATGAGAGGAAAGGAGCTCTTTTGCAAAGTATCACATACTGTAGAGCGCACTTTATCAAACGTTACTATGACCACAGGCAGGAGTGCTGTGACGATGAAGTTGAAGATTCCTTAATTCCTTTGTCCTTTCCACAGGTCTTCTGACGGAGGTTCAGTGTCAGTCCAAACGACTGAGGAAAGGAGGAAGAGGAAGAAGACAAGAGGAAGACGAGAGTGCGGACAGCAAGCATGTCAGCTCCACCAGCAGACTACATGGACAGGTACAAATGGATGGTTCATTTGTCTACTGGGGAGAAGTCTTGTGTTGTAATAGTACAATTCGTGCACCTAAACATAATTGGGTTGATTCTGGACTTTACTTTGTTGTTCCTATTTCTGGTAAATTTCACTTAAATAAAATATATCAATTTACTCTGATAAATTTCCCCTCACTGTTTATTACTTGCCACCAAAACAGAAGAAATTGCTTGTTGATATAATACCTGAACCACAGAGCACTAACCGGAGAAATAGTCTCCGATTAGTGAGAAGTAATGTGCGAGTAAGGTAATTTTAATTTATATTAATCTCTTGAAGTCAAAACATCAGTGCTCTTTTAGTTACCATGAGCTTGTTTAGGCACACAGCTAACTTATTGAGCTGGCTTAGTGGCTAACGTGCTAGCTGACGTTGCTCATAGCTAACACACAGATCTTTAACTGAGGTACACCACGAAGGAAGTCTTTTTTTTTTTTTAAGTAATATAATAATAATAATAATAATAATAATAATAATAATAATAATAATAATAATAATAATAATGTAATTTATATTAATCCCTTGAAGTCAAAACATCAGTCCTCCTTTAGTTACCATGAGTTTGTTTAGGGACACAGCTAACGAGTTGGCTTAGTGGCTAACGTGCTAGCTAACTTTGCTCATTAGCCAACACTCAGCTCTTTAACTAAAGTATAACACTAACGAAGCTAAAAATAAATAAATAAATAAATAAATAAATAAATAAATAAATAAATATTATAAATAAATAAATAAATAAATAAATACAAAAAAACATAAACTTCAAAACATTTTTATTTATTTTACATGTTACTGTATGTACTTCATATCAGAAAATTTGTTTTGATATTTAAGTACAGGTACAGCAAATGTAAGATACTAAAAGACTTTGATTCTACAAGTGACTTGAACTTCTACCAACGTTATTTTGTGTTATGATTCTTGTACTTTCAATGTTTGTGGACTCAGTATTACTCACACTTTCATTTGATGATTGTGTGCCACCAGGTTCTTTCAAGCACCTTAAGCCGAGAACAGAAGCACACCGTGAACAAGATGGTAGAGGCTCATCGTGCTTGCCGATCTGAGTACATTGACCGCTGCAGGGTGATGACACGACACCCCGTCCAAATGCAGACTTTCCTATGTGTGTGCGCATCTTCTCACCTTGTATTTGTGCTTAGGTGTTTGATTGGCCGTGTGCACACGAAGGGGAGGGGCTTTCGGAGTTTAGGTCGCCTCACCTGCAAAGAGTGCTGCAATTTGCCAGGACGGTGCCTGGTAAGATGCTTGAGAAAGCTGCATGAATAATATTCGTAAATATTGATGATTGTGTGGGAATTTCTGCTGCGGCTTTTGCAGACTTTGGGCGAAAGGAAGCGTAAATTTGTCATACTTTATTTTCTATGAACGATTTTTGGAAAATCTCTTGTTTTCTACTCAGGTTTTGACATGCTGGACTTGTCAGACCAGCACTGCCTCTTGTCCGCGTCTTCACTGGACCTCATGTTCCTGCTTTCCGCCCAGAACTTCGCCAGCAACCCGACTGCTAAGCCTGCTGCAGGTGAGAACACAAATCGAGACCAGTATTTTTTTTTTAGATCTATTGCACTCATTTCCAATTGTCTCTTTTTCAGCACTGCAGTTTTTCAGCACGCCAACACACAGCAGTCAGAGATTCGGCTGCTCAAAGGACAATTACCAAAGTGAGTACCAGTCACAAGTTATATTCATAGTGGCAGACCAAAGAAAGTCAAAGAAATATGTGTGTGTGTGGGTGTGTGTGTGTGTGTGTCGACAGGACATAGCGAGGATCTTCTGAGCCCCGTGTTCAACTTCTTTCACAGCATGGTGGTGCTTCAGGTGACGGAGGTCGAGTACACCCTGCTCGGTGCCACCGCGCTGCTCTGCTCAGGTCAGAATGATAATATGAATCATTTCTGCCATTTATGGTAAATTGTGGATTAGAGGAAAATAAGTTGACCTCTGTTAGGATTGCAGTGAACCCCTCATGAATTTACGTCGTTCATTTTTTTAGTTGTTGTTGGGGTTATACTCAATTATTTACTAAAATAAATAAATAAATAAATAAATAAATAAATAATTAAATAAATAAATAAATAAATAAATAAAAAGAAAAAAAACTCACTTAGTCTAATAAAAGTATTGTAGCGTTGTCAAAATAATCAGTCTAAGTAGGCTATGGAGCTAACAGCTGTTTTTAATTAACAGTTTTCAAAAGGAAGACAGTAAGCCATAACTACGCCAGAACATAACCCCAGTCTGTGATGGTTTCATGGCCATTCCAGGCTGTCGGAAACTATCCGACCCACAAGGGTTGCTACAATAATTAATTTGGAGTCATCTTGGGTTACCAAGCAATTATTTACAAAGATTTTGGCAACAAATAACCCTTACAAAGCCAAACTATTCAGTACGGCGATCAAATCAATGTCGTAAATCCCCCTCCACTGTGTGTAGTATTTTGTGGATTTTGTTGTCCAGCTAAAACTCAATTTTGGTCTTTATTTGGTGGTCTAGTTCCACTTTGGGCCTCTAGGTGGTGGCACAGTATTATGTTTAACTGTAAATTTGGAAGAAGAAGCGAAAACAGGAAGCTCAGCCTCATTTTGAAGCGACGGGGCGGCTATCTTGCTCCTCCCACCTCGCGAGCAGACTACGGATTAGACATACAGCTCGTAGGCAGTTATTTTATAGGGCCGGGGGGCGTGGGTGGGTGGTTTGTGACGGGGAGGTCAATTTTTTTTTAGCAAGTTAAAAATTAATATATATTTTTTTAACAAGTTAAAAAATATATATTAACAATTAAGTGGACGCTATGTGCTGCTTTGAAGACCCCCTATTTCTTTTATCACTTAGCTCCTTAGACATATTTGATAGAGGCATCTTTTGTTGAATTACAGTTATAATTCTTTAATAAAAATATACAAGTGTCCTACTGTGAACATCATTAAGCATATCATTTATACATGTGTTTAAGAAAAAAATGTCTCAAGTCCTATTGTTTTTGTTTAACAAATTTAAAACATAAATCATGCTGTTTCTACTAAATACCGTCTCAAATGTTCTTCAATTTTGATACTGTAAATGTATCGGATCGTATGGCGAGAAATGTTTCTTGGGAGGAGCAATATGGCGGCCTGGCGACCTCAAAAGTCTTGGCCTATCGGCTATCCAGTGATAAGGCGATTAGAGGGAAATCTCCCTCCATCCTGCGTCTTATGCCTACAGAAAGGAATGGCTGCACATTCATTTTAAAATGTACATATTCGGCATAATTTTTGCTGTATGTTATCAGATAATCAATCCATCCATCCATCTATTTTCTTGACCGCTTATTCTTCACAAGGGTCGCGGGGGGTGGTTGGGGGGTGCTGGTGCGTATCTCAGCTGGCTATTGGCAGTAGGCGGGGTACACCCTGGACTGGTTGCCAGCCAATCGCAGTGTTATCAGATAATACGTTTCTTAATTTGGGGGAAAAAAAAGGGATGTTTACTGTAAACGTAGGGATCGGAACACTGTTGGGAGAATATTTTTGTGTTCCATTGCTCTTATTGCGCTCACTCAGTATCTGACATGTTTTTGAAAGTGTTTATTTTATTTTAAAATGTGTTTAAAGAGGGTTTATTGTAATTACAGTACAGTAGAATTGGGAGTGGGTGTGGTTGAGTTGTGCTTGTGCTGCGTCCATCCTGCAGACAGTGCGTCGCTGTTAGCCGCCAGCTACGTGGAAAAAATGCAGGAGCTGATCCTGGACCTCCTGTCTCGCATGTGCGGGACCCGGGCTGGAGTGGCGGGAAGCGGGCCGCGGAGGTTCGGTCGTCTTTTGGGCCGGCTGACGGAGCTTCGGACCCTCCGTCACAATTACTTCCTCTTGACCCGACCCAACCATGGACCCTGATGAGGGATTTTTGTGTTTTGACCAGCACTCAAATCACCTGTATTGACCTCTGCAGCTCTCCTAGTCGATTGAAGTACTTTCATCATATTCATTCTAGAGCAGGGGTGGGCAAAGTATGGTCTGCAGGCCACATACGGACCACTCTGATTTTTGATGTGGGCCACTTAAATGATGTAGTCCTATTCGTTGCATTAAAAATAAGAATAGTTTTATTAAATTGAGCTACACATGTAACATTCATTATTGAATTAATTTGTTGCTTATAATTTCATCTGTGAATAATAGTTACAAAATAAGATTTTTTTGTGTGGAAATAAACAATTTTACATGTACTCTTTACATTTAGCATTTAAAAAAAAAAAAATTAAACACATGGTTAATTATAATAAATGAATTACAAATTATAGAATAAATTATTCTTGATGATGGCCTCTAATTTTAAAAATCAAATGTGGCCCTTGAGCACAAGTTTGCCCACCCCTGATGGAGAAGAATCATTTCAATTGTGCGTCCTCAAATAGTAGCCACTGGAACAAACTCACTGCCTCAGGTGCTCCTTTTACACCCACCCCACCCATTTTCTTGACCGCTTATTCCTCACAAGGGCCGCGGGGAGTGCTGGAGCCTATCTCCGCTGGGTCTGGGCAGTAGGCGGGGGACACCCTGGACTGGTTGCCAGCCAATCGTAGGGCACACAGAGACGGAACCATCCACACTCACAAGCACACATCTAGGGACAATTCAGAGGCTCCTTTTACTTGTAGTATAGCAATGTTACAGTACAGGTTGATTACATGATCCATATCATAACAACAATGACATGACCATGAAGCAGCTGGATTTCATCCACCCATCCATCGTCCATTTTCCATAGCCCTTGTCCTGATCAGGGTTGTGGGAGGGAACTGGAACCTGACCCAGCTGACTTGGGGTGAGAGACGTTATGTTACATATCCTGGAGTGGATGCTGGCCAATCATAGGGCACATATTGCACGCTGATGTATCAACTCAATTCATTTTTCTTTGGCCATTAAGCTAATCATTTTCACAATAGTTTTTAAAACTGCCTTCCATTCAAAAAGAAAACAGGCCACAGTTTGACATTCCAAAAGGTTTTAATAGAGCATTTCTTTCCCCAAATGAGGAATTATTGATTCAAACAAAGTATTTGGTGGGAAGAAGAAAATATGCACAAGCTTATGAAGGTGTAGGTTTTTATATTTGATAACACTAATAATAAATATTTGGGTTGGGTGTCTTGTTGGGAGCAACAATCCATGTGCATATATATCCCTGACGTCAGGCTGTAACTTCCCATGTCACAATTTGGTAAAATACACATTTTTTTTTCCACAAATCTATTGGTCAGTCTACAGTGTGTGTATTTTTTTAATTACTATTATTTTTAAACAAATTATTGACAAAGTTCAAGTGACAAAAATGGCTTATTCTTGCAATGATAATGGTTGACCAAACATGATATTTTAAGGATTCTGCCCGACGTCAGTGACATTTATCTGTTAAAATGTTTTTTTAAAACCTCTCAATTTGTTTTTAAATATAATTGCTTTTACCAATATAATTTTATTTCTATAGTTTTGTTTTTCATAAATAATTTCTCTCTTGTATCAAAAGAAGAGAATTCATAATTAAGAACAATGGCTCATTCATTGTGCTCACTGCCACACACACACACACACACACACACACACACACACAACCCAGCAAGTCAGGAATGAACCCTCCACAAATATAAACTCACGTTGCCCCTTGTGGCTTGATTGGATAGAGCAACAAAAAGTGACCAAGACTTCATCTTACAAACATAATGCACACTAAGTGTACCTTTGATATGTACAAGAGTATTTCATAAAAGATTAAAAGTGTAAAAAGCTATTGTATAAAAGATGGCAGTGATCCATTCATAGGTCCTCCGCACTTGGCATAAATATTGTTTGAAAGTTCATCATCGCACACAGACACTCCGCAACTGATTTGCAGGACGTACAGTAGAAGCGGACCACTAAATGAGGAGGGCGGAGAGGGGTGGGCGGGGGCGCCCGAGCTTCATGTCGGCAGAGGCAAAACGTGCTCTACAGGAAGTTGGAGGCGACGAAACCTTGGCTGTGGCTCACTCGGCTCTGGTGGATCATGGCGCGGTCGTACGCCACCTGCACAGACTTGCGCAGGCTGGGCTTGCGGCCCTCCAGCATGCGCAGCTTGTCCGCAGTGTTGTCCACCCCCAGGGGGGTCACCTTGTCACGCGTCAGCCACTGCCTGCGGGTACGAGGACAGAATGCGTGAGAAAACAAGAACATGGCGCCATGTGGTGGTGCAAAGCACACCAATGCACAGGCAGCTTTTGTACGTTAAAGTGGAAGTCAACCTTGAACATTTCTTGACAATAATATGTTATATGCGACCTCACTAGTCTAAACATGACATTCTGATTTGTATTACATTTACATGAGTTATGGAAGCAAAAGCCAGCCATTTTTATTCATTTCAGGGGGCGGCCATTTTGCAACTTGCTGTCGACTGGTGACTGCTGATTTAGTATATGAATCATTACACCCTTTATACACAAATAGATACTGTACATTAGGGATGTAACGATATCCAAACATCTCGGTACGATATTATCACGATATGAAGTTCACGATACGATAATTATCACGATATTGTGGGGGCATTGTCGATATTTAAAAAAAGATCACAATATTGTAAAAAACAGCTCATACTAAAAAAAGAAAAGAAAAAAAACCCTTTTGTACATAACAGCAATGCATATAAACCAGCTACAATCTCTAATAACAATATTGAGGCACTTACTTGCTAATGCAAGCACACATTGATCGCTTCACAAGCAAATTAGGCTCCCCTTCATCTGACAATTAGCATAGATTTTAAACATAGAAGGCCAAAACATCCCTATTGAAAATGAAATTGCACTAATAAACTAGCCACTAGAGGGTGCTAGAACTGCACAAATGGAAATCAACCTGACTTTTTTAACAAATGTGTTCCTTTTAAATATTGTGAACATGACGAGGACGATATGTGGCAGTTTTAATATCACGATATCATGATATCGCCCTTATCGTGACATCCCTACTGTACATATATCAATTTTTTTGGACTACAAGTCACCCTTTTGTTTCATAGTTTGGCTGCTCCTAGGCTTGGACTGACACCCCAAATCCCCGTTCTCTAATTGTGTTGACTTTCTACTCATTACTGCCACCTTCTGTTCACTGGTGGGAATGCACCAAAGGTATATATATGCCAACCGCCAAAAGAAAGAAGAAGAAGAAATGGAAGCAGAAGAAGAACTGTAGTCATGGCAACTATTGTGTGACATGACTATTAGAGGTGTGCAAAATTTCCGATTCTTAGATTATTCACGATTCGGCCGTGGAACAATCGAGAACGATTCACAAACGTCCAAATTCCGATTATATAAATATGCCAAGGGAACCGAAACTAAAAGTGAACCGGAGCGAAAAGTACGCGGAACTGAAACGCAGTAGCGCGCGCGGTCTTCGGGACGCTTAATGGGACGGACCGAGAGTACACATCCACAACTCACGCCTCGACATTCAAAACAACAACAAGCATGGCTGAGCTGACCAACCCACCTCTTCGTGAGATCAGACCTGCTCCGAAAAGGCAAACAACTTCAGGCGGAAGTATCAGCTAGCTGGCTGCAGTGCGTCGGTTAGCGTTCTACAGGGCGCCGCGCAGTGATACGAACGAACGAACAGAAAAGTAGTGGCTGGCGGTAATGGCGTCTGACTTTATTCAGAAAAGAGTATTGTGGTGTAAATGTATCACGCTTTTGAAAACAAAAAGTTTTTAGAAGAAAAACGCTTTATTTCCGAGACCCCAGCCAGCTTGGTGGACTATTTTCCTCTCGTCCAACGCCGAAGTCAGTGCTGATCGCACACACGGGAGGTGAGGATCAAATTGAGATTCATGTTAAAAAAGCCGAACGATCCCATTAATGTTTACACGTTCATGTTTACACAAGTTAAAAAGCAGAAAAGCACTTGAGGTTTTTTTTTTTTTTTTTTTTTTGTACCTCTGAGAAACTTTAATGTTTACATGTTCATCTTTACACAACTTAAAAAGCAGGAAAGCACTTTTTTTTTTTTTAGGCATTTGTATTGAAGTAGTAGTTCACATTGTCTTTCATTTATACCTCAGTGCACTTTTGAGTGGATAGAAATAATATATTTTTGCTCAATGCTATGTTTTATTCTGTTGAAGACTGAATATACTTAAAAGCTGTTGTTACAGAATGAGGACTTGAGTATTTTATTTACTGTTTTGAACTGTTAACTTGATACTGAAATAGTAGTTTATTTAGGCCTGAGAGGACTTTTGTACTACTATTTTTGTAACTAATGTACGAAACATTAAAAGCACCAAAATACATTGGTTTTTTTTCTGCTGCCTGGGGGGGAAATCAATAATCGTTTTATAATCGAATCGTAGCCTCTGAATCGTAATCGCAATCGAATCGTGAGGTGCCCCAAGATTCCCACCTCTAATGACTATGTGCTGCTGCCATTAGCATAGGATTTAGTATTTACTTGACTAACAGGTGCAATTAGTGACCAGGATTCTATCTTTGACCACAATGCAACATGAGATTCTAGTCAAGGTAAGCCTTTTACACTAAAAAGAAAACTTTCCATACTTGGAAGCGGACATTTGGTCCAACCGGAACTCGTTTGTTGCTGTCCATCTAATCTGAATACTCACCATGTTCGCTTGTTGTCGAAGAAGAGCACCAGGTAGAGTCTCTGACTGCTCTCCTCCTGCCTCTGCTCCCCCAACCGGAGGACATCTTTGGGCGGGACTGGGATGGGCACGCCATTGAGCAGCAGGCCCTCTTCCGGCATCTCCGGGTCGATGATCTGCAACAAACTTGCAGTCAGCCAGGCTGATAGCAAGAATGGTTACAAAGACATTCAAGTGTGTAACTACCAGGGCGGGATAGGAGGGATATCCTCGACATTTGGCCCAAACCAAGTCGAGAGGCTCGAGCTCGGTCTCATCCTCGGATGTTTGGCTGCCGTTACCTACGGTTGAGAATATATATATATATATATATATATATATATATATATATATATATATATATATATATATATATATATAAAATTCTTTTTATTAATTTTATACGGTTGAGAATAAAGCGCATGCATTTACTGTGCAGTGATGGAAAAGATGAGCGAGAAGAAAATGGACACGCACCAGTGTAATCACCATCTCCATTAATTATTTCCAGGAAGGGAACTTTGGAAAGGGCAGGTTTCCCCAGGCTTCGTTTGGGTGGCGAAGCGCTATAAAATAACGTGCGCATTAGTCCAACAATTCTGTATGACAAGCAGGCAATACGACACATGATGTTTTTACATTTCTTTATGGAGGACTGGACAGGGGCTGTAATCGGAATCGGACCCGCCGTCTTTGTGCTTATCGAAGCCATTGGTCAGTCCTGAAAGCACACGAGATCAATGTCAAGAGAGCTGCGAGCAGACAGACACGGAAATTCAGGAGTGGCCAACAACACGCTCACTTTCACTGCTGTTTACCTTCACCATGGGTACAACTAGCCCAAAATGGCCGCCATGACCAACGCAAATCCGCAATGCATTTTGGGATGTGGAAGCCATTTTGTGCTAGCTGTATCCATGGTGAACATAAACAACAAGTGGATGAAGGCAGATGGGGATACAAGAAAGGGAAGGTGTTTTCTGCGGAAATGTTAACAAATGCTCGCAAACTTTCACCAGCTCGCTCTCATAGGTGGAACTTGGGCAGACGCTCCTGGCTGGGACTTGGGTTGAGTCTGGTAGCTACCAACCATTAGCTTCTGCTGAGGGACCCGGATTGAAGGCCTCCACTGCTTACACCAAGGTTGATGATTTTTATTTTTTTTTTAAACCACGTTTATGTGCACCCACTTCTTTTGGTGTTGAGAAAAGCGCTAGACAAAATTGACTTCTTCTTCTTCTTCCTACTACTACTACTACTACTACTACTACTACTACTACTACAGTACAAGCGTCAGATTTCAATAAACCAAACTGCAGCAAGATCACAAGCGTGAACACAATTTTAGTGTTCAGCTATAAATCATTTTCCTTCTTTTTCCAACACGAATTTAAAGGCTTCATAATAGCACTATCAAAAGTAGTTCTCATTTTCTGTGGGTCCATACTGAGGGCTAATTTAGAACAAAAACACACATACAAATGTGTGACACACAGTAAATGATGTTTACTTGTCGCAAGAAAAAGCAATGGAGCCTTGAGTGGCCATGCCAGGCTGTTCGTGAAATTAGAACAGCGCACGAAAAACAATTTCATTTTTCTTTGAAAATTGTGTTCAGAAAGTAGGTTCCACTTTTCTTATAGTAAAAATAATCCAAATCTGCACAAGTCTGACAAAGTGGCTCCCAAATAGCAACATTAAAACGCCAACCCTGGTGAGGATACACAGTTGAGAAAATGGACAGTTGTATAACTAACATTTATAAGATTCAGAAATATCAAAGTGGTAGTTTAGTTTATCTCCCAAATATTTAAAAAGGCTTTCGCCTAGTTTTGATATATTCAAAACCACGGAGAAACAAACTGACCTGGATCCAGATCACGATTACAAAAGTTAATTTATCTGCATCTGTGTCTCATCCAAATCTGCTGAGGTTAGATGCAGTATGTGACAATAATAGGTATATAGTCGTATAAGATGAAGTACTTGATGGCGTACAGTAGGGATGCTCCGATGATCAGGGTTTTATGTTGCCGATACCGATCGTCAATGAGTAAGATCGGCCGATACCGATCACATTGATCATCGATATTTTTTCCCCCAATGTATTTATGGTGAGTGCCATTGGCTATATTAAATAAATTTAAAAAAAATAAAAACAACCACCATATAATCGCCTTCATTTTAGACAAAAACATTTTCAAGAGAATTAATAAAAAACTCTTTCTGGCAAAATGCATCAACTATTCAGTAAAAAAAATAAATAAAACATAACAGAAAATTACCAGCTTTAAGCTTTAACAGATTGAAATAATCAGCAGTCTCATCAGGACTGACATCCGAGCTCCATTCAGTCGTACCTCTGCATATGAAATTAACTGGTTCTTAAGTTCTTAACGAGAAAATTTTACAAGTAGAGATGCATTTTCCATGTAAATGCCCTAATCCGTTCCAAGACTCCCAAAATTCAGACATGATTTATAAAACATAAATGCATCAAAAACATGTAACAAATATATGTTACAATTAGATTATTGCACAATAAAAGTTGTGCATAATGTAAAAAACAAAGAATAGAGTAAAGAATAAAAATGATGGTCATTTACCTTTTTAACTGATGTCATCATTTTTTTCCCCTCTTTTTGGTTCATGTTCACTCTCTCTCATGTTCTCTCAGAAAGTTTTTTGCCTGGTGTTTTGTAAAGAACTGATCCAAGGAGTTTTTTTTTTGGTTTTGTTTGTTTTTTTGTTGAAATAATCATTCTAAAGTTTCCAAGGCAAACATCATCATAGTGAGCGATCGCCTGACTGGTGAACACTTTTTCTGGGTGATTCTTTTCAATTCCGAAACTTCAGGTACGGCGAGGCATCTTTTTTAAATTAAAAAAAAAAAAAAAAAAAAAAAAGGCCCGTCTTGTCGCAATTAAAAACTTACCGTGCAACGTAGCCTTCATCAATCACCAATTGTTGAATTTTTGCACAAATTTGTCAGCCATTAGTTAATACATTTACGTAAAACTATTTGAACACCTCATGGTCCGTGGAGTGAATGACGAGGACGCTCCATAGACACATATCTATTATTACAAATCTATGTACCGTATTTTCCGCACTATAAGGCGCACTAAAAGCCTTCAATTTTTTTCAAAAGCTGACCATGCGCCTTATAATCCAGTGCGCCTTATATATGGAATACTATTGAGCCGCAACAGGTCTCGCTGTCAATACGCTATCGGTAACCCTGCACGATCGGCAGAAGATCCCGCCATCTTGGATCGCTAGCTAACACTAATACTTTACCTCAGAGAAAATAATAAAACAGCTGTTTATTCATTTTGGGAGTGAATGGAGTTGTCAGAAAGCGGGTTTGTAATCGATCTATTAATAAAGTTTGACTGACCTATCTGACTGTTTTGTTGACATTCCCTTTAGCGCAGCACCATCTAATGGATGCATAACGTAACCCCAGCCTCTACTGTAGCGCCTTATATATGGAAAAAAGTTTTAAAATATGTCATTCATTGAAGGTGCGCCTTATAATGCGGTGCGCCTTATAGTGCGGAAAATGCGGTACACACAGACACAAGTGAGGAGGGGCAGGGGGTTGGATGAGGAAGTTGCCGCCACACTGTGCCCTCAAGTTGTTCTCCAGGCAGGCTGCGAAGTATCAACTACGGGTGATTGGATTTTTGATCGTGAATAAAAGGCTTTGATCAAATATTCCGATCATGTACTTTTTTAAGAATATTGGCCGATTATGATCGGTGGCCGATCGATCGGAGCATCCCTAGTGTACAGCAAAATGTGCCTGTATTTGGCCTATCATTTTGTGTTTGCCTCTCCCCTTTACCACAAGAACTGTCTTGAAATGTATACCGCTCATGATTTTGTTGGTGCATCATATGTTAAAGAAACAACAAAGTTAGAGCTTCTTACCACTTTTCAGGCTTCGATTCAGCATTTTGTCCAGTTCTCCATCTGAGCTTACGTCTCCACTCGGGGTCCATGGGTCATTCAGGCAGGGGGGTCGTATTGCTTTCTGCTGGGTTTTGGTAGGAGTGGATAAAGGAGTCGTAGAGGGGGTGCTGGGTGCAGAGGGTGAGGTACTTGTACTGTCATCCTGCAAGCCCTTCCCATTCAGCAAAGCATTGTCTCTGAACATCTTTGCACCATTTTTGGCCTTTTTGAACAACACAGAAGTCCGTCGTCCAACGCCCCCAGTGAGGGGCCTTGTGGGGGTGCCGAGGTCGAGAAGGCCGTTGGCCAACACCTGCTCCTCGCTGTGCAGACTTGGCGGTGGCGATGCCTCCTGGGCTTTAGTGCAACCGACACAAATGACATCACCGTCTGCGAGGCTGACGCTGAGCTTCCGCCGTATGCGGGGCCAGCTGGAGAATGGGGGCTCCTTTGTGATCGGCCGCAGCGTGGGGGGCTCCAGGGGCGTGTCTCCCAGTCGCGGAGGAGGGGCTGGCCCGGTCGGTTCCAGTGTTGGGGGCGAAGTGGATTTCAGGTCTTCTGCAAGAGGGGAGGAAACATGAAACTCACTTTTACTCTGCATGTGTGTGAAATGGCCATTGAGTATGTAGTAGGGATGTAACGATAACAGAGATATCGCAATATTAAAACTGCCACAATGATTTCCATTTGTGCAGTTCTAGCACCTTCTGGTGGCTAGTTTTTTAGTGCAGTTTAATTTTCATAAGGCATGTTTTGGCCCTTCTATGTTTAAAATCCACGCTATTGGTCATATGAAGGGAAATGTAATATGCGTGTGAACCAAGTCAATATGTAGAGGAACTCATTATGTGTGTGAATTAGCAAGAAAGTGCCTCAATGTTAAGTCCCATTAGAGATTGTAGGTTGTTTATATGCATTGCTGTAATGTACAATAGCACAATATTGTGTTTTTTTTGTTTTTTAGTATGAGCTCTTTTTTTTTTTTTTTTTACAATATTGTGACCTTTTTTTGTATCATCAGCCTCCCCACAATATCGTGATAATTATCGTACGTGAGATTTATATCGTGATAATATTGTATTGTGATGTTTGGATATCGTTACATCCCGAGTATGGAGTGTGATGTGGTGGTGTTGTAGTCACACTGGAGAATGGTGTCTTGTCTGTGGTCCAAAATTCTAACGAACTATCTAACCACAGCACAAAGAGACTTGAGCTTCAGTGTAACCTCTGAAGTCAAACACGGCCAGTTGTAGGACGTTGGGCAGCTTCATATTTGTTCCGATTTAGAATGTGTTTTTCCTATAGGATATATGTACATAGATATAATGTGTTACTCGGTCAAACTGTCATAATGACTTCAAATATTTTAAATAACACATTTTATGTAAAATAATTATTTAGCATGTATTAACATGAGTTTATACTAGGGCTGTCAAAGTTAAAGCTTTAATAGATTAATTAATCACAGAAAATTGTCGCATTAATCACGTATTAACGCAGATTAATCGCACTATTCTTTTTGACCGCACTTGAGCCTTGAGCGTAACTTCGGATGGTTAAATTGAAGGCTGCGCAGGTCAGTGATGAGGTCAATGCACGGCATTTCCTACGCCTGTTGTTCCAAAATGAGCGGCGTGACCCCAGTTGATTTGCTCGGTGGTAAATTTAGCTTTAAAAAACAGGACTTTAGATAAAACAAAAGTAATTTACATTTAATTAATTAATTGCTGAATTGCACCCAGTTGATATGATGCTGTTACCAAGTTTTCGTCAGTATTTAGCACGTTCTTTGCAATATAATTGCTGAATTGCACCCAATTGATATGATGCTGTGATGTTTTGAGCAATACACGCATGAATGCAATTCCGTACATGCATTTAATCAATGTTTGCAAATTACATTCAGATAATAAAATGTGTCAATGTCAAAATATTATGGTATTTTGTATTTTATATTACGCGAGTAATTTAGTTGATTAATCGTGATTAATCAAACTTAAAAAGTGTGATTAATCAGATTAAAAATTGTAATAGTTTGACAGCACTAGTTTATACTGTACTGTATAGTGGACACCTGTATTCTCTTTAACAATGGGCTTTTCATTCCTTGTACATGAAGCGATACCAAAGTGACCTTGACCGATTAGCCTCCTCGGAACAAACTGCTTCGCTTTCCTCTCCAGCTGACACTCCCTTTCTCCTCCCCAAAACCCTAACCATGCAGCATAAAGAATCTTCCCATGGTCCTTACTGCGCACTCTCTTACAGCCCAATATCTTGTAGTCTGCTGTTAGACTTGTATGCTTGACTTGACTACTATACTTGACTAGACTTGACATTTAAAGCTTCAAATATAAAAAAAACCAAAAGACAAATTGTTTTCCAGACGGTTTCATTCATCTCACCTAACTACTAACTACTGAAAATTCCACAACACAGTTTTACATTCGTTAAAAATAAAATAATGGTACAGCTGTTGAGCTAAAGTCACGAGTCAAATTTTTGCCCAAATTTCAAACCGCACCACCACAATGCCGGTTGACTTTATGGAGGTTCCACTGTATTCTGGGGGGGCATCATACACTGTCACGATATTAAGACATGAAGAATTAACATTGCTCTCACAACTGTATACCAGCACCATGGCTGGATCTCAATGCTGCCACTGACTGAATCAGTTTCCTCCCGCCCTCCTTTTAGACTCCTGTGAGCCCATCCGAACTAGAAGTGGGAGGACATGGCATGGGTGTACAGTATGTTGTCAATGGAGAGTGGTGAGTCCATGAGAGTGATGTGTAGAAGAGCAGAGAGGAGTTGTGAGGCAGCCAAGGCTAACGAGACTCTGTGGGCCCCTACTTACTAGACTGGAGACAGTGGGGTGGTTGGGGTTGGTGCGTGGGGGAGACCCTGGCTCAATTACCTGAGGACAATGTGCCGTTAGCTCATGTTCACAACTGGTCTCATGAAACAAAATCGGGTTAAACTAAACGGGGGGGTAAGCACATGCACTGGCAAGTTCTCTAACATGCCAGTTTTTCATCACTAACCTTTGTCTGACGTTGAAAGACCGTTTTCTGCCTTGATGTCGTCAGCCTTGTCATCATCTTCCTCTTCCTCCTCCTCATCTTCATCGCTGTGTTCTTTTAGGCGGCCGTTGTGAAAGTTGTGGCGGTGCGGACCTTGCCGGAAGCGAATGTTGTTGATCTCGCGGCGGAGCAGGCGCATGCGTCGTGTGCGAGCAGCGCTGCATCGCGTGGAGCTGACAAAGTCCAGCTTGTCCAGTAGCTCCTTCAGCTGCTCCTCCACACTCATATGGAGCCGGTTGTCTGGGTTCAGCACACTGTCCACTGGGCAAAACAAAACAAAAAGGTAAGCTCACGCAAGCGCCTCCTTGACATGTTCTTCATAATGTGTATAGGGGGGTCCCTCAAAAGTTGAACGTCTTAAAGTTTGTAAAATTTGGATTTAAATTCCAAATTAAATTTTGTTTAACCATCCATCCATCCATCCATTTTCTTGACCGCTTATTCCTCACAAGGGTCGCGGGGGGTGCTGGCGCCTATCTCAGCTGGCTCTGGGCAGTAGGCGGGGGACACCCTGGACTGGTTGCCAGCCAATCGCAGGGCACACAGAGACGAACAACCATCCACGCACACAAGCACACCTAGGGACAATTCGGAGCACCCAATTAACCTGCCATGCATGTCTTTTGGAATGTGGGAGGAGTACCCGGAGAAGACCCCACGCGGGCAAGGGGAGAACATGCAAACTCCACCCAGGAAGGCCGGAGCCTGGACTCGAACCGGAGTCCTCAGAACTGGGAGGCGGACGTGCTAACCACTCGCTCACCGTGCCGCCCTTTGTGTAACCAGTAACTGGTTAAATGATTTAATGAATGTAACATGCTTTAATCATTTAAGTGTTACATAAACATTGACATCAGCAAGGATGATATGAAAATATTTTATAATTCTAATTCAATAATTGTAAATATAAATGAAAAAGATTCTGAATTGTGTTTAAGTGCAATAAGTCAGGACTTTCATAAATGAAAGAAAATACTTTCAAATTCACATTGAACAGTAAATTTCAAGAAAACAGTAAGATACAAAAAAGTTGACTTTTAAAATTGTATTTACCTAGGAATTTAAGAAGAAGAAAAAAAGCGATATTAAAATAATCGATTCATGGTTTTATGAATTAATATCAGGTTTGAAAAGAAAATTGATTCAATATTATTTGATTTTTTTTTCAACCGAGCCTTATGATACACAAGAACAAATTTGCAGAAAGTTTCTTTAATTAAGTTATTATATTTGGTGTCCGCGGGCACCACGATGGGGACCCTGACCTAAAGAATCCCAATTGAATTGAATCACCACCTAAAGAATTGGAATCTAATCGAATCGTGAGATTCTGAGCAATGCCAACCAAGCCCTAGAAAATCTCGTCTCAATTTACTCCCAAATTGTCTTACTCAGTGTGAAGTCTGACTCTGTTTAATTTTGAAACACAACTGAATACACAACGGAAGGCACAACTTACTCTGTCTTATGTATGGAAACAGGTAGAGATACAGGTTTACAGTTTGTGAAACTTTTGGGATCTAATGGAAGAACATATAATTGTTCTTTCTTTAACTTTATGTTGTGGGCATAGATTGATGAACAAATATGTATTTGTAACTAATAACTTACTTTTTTTTTTTTTTGGGGACAAATTAAGTAACACTGGATCATATCCTGCTGCAAAGAGTGATTAGGGAATCACTGCATTAGGGGTGATTTAATTTTCGACTTGTATGATAGTTCATGTGGGAAAAACAACCCATGACATTTACTTACAGTTATTAATCATTTAGCCTGGTTAACATCTGCTTGAACGACAATAATGTTCATTGGCTATATTTAACATCACGTATATCAAATTCCGGGGTATGCAATTAATTAATGGGCGACTAGCATCACAGAACTGATTGTGTTTGGCTTTGAAGGACCATTGTATGCAAAACAGATCCTGCATCATTACCATCCTCCCATGTGCAGCTGTAAAAATCTCGTTTCTGCGGTGATTCTGGTCGGTGCATGCCGGTCTCCAGCTCCAGGCCCATGTTGGCGGCTTGTCGCTGGGCATGGCGCAAGACGGCTCCTCCAAGGTCTCGAAGACGCAGTGCGGCATGGTGAAAGATGGTGTCCTTACTGTTGTACAGGAGGCAATTGGACACCATCAGGTTGAAGTCAACCTCCAGGTCAGCCACAGAACGGTAGACGTGATTTTCTAGCTTGGAGCGCATTGTTGAAAAGTCCATTGGGTGACTTATGAACTCCATATAGTCTGGTACCTGGGGAGAACATGATGATAAGTTAATGACGACAATAAGGAAAGATCAGCATTTTTCTTGGGACACACCTCTTCACCAATTAACTAAATCAATCCCCCCCCCCCCATAAATGTATTCCTTAATCTCACAAAGACATCTGAGATACATGTATGGCTTCTAGTTTATGGGAATAATGGTATGAGACATTTTAGAATGTCTGACCTCCTGGATGCTGACTGGTTCTGCAAAGATCTCAGCCGTGTCTTTCTCTTGCAGTTGGTCCATAGTTGAGCGGAGCAACAACAACATTGGAGTCAACTGCAGTTCCAGAGCTGCCTGATGGACTTTTATCTGCAATTTTTAAATGGGCATGCAATTGACTGTTGGTGGAAGACAACGTACATCCGTAAAGAAACTCTTGTCTAACAAGAGAGGCAACTTGACTCAACTCTAAGAGGCAAATAAATAGATAAATCTGTCAAAGTAAAGATGCATCTTTAGCCATTTACAGTCACCAGCTGTCCTAAGTCATAAATGCCAAATATTGCACAAATGTATACATTTTCTATACCACTTATCCTCACTAGAGTTGGAGGTGAGCTGGGGCCTATTCCAACTGACGGCGAGAGGGGAGGCACAACCTAGACAAGTTGCCAGCCAACCAGAGGGCGCACACAGAGACCAACAACCATTCACACCCACAATCAATATTTTCACAGGAGAAGTAAGCAAGGGACAGAACAGGTATATGCCATTTATGTCTTTCTTTTGTTGATTTATTGTGAATGAAATGGCTTTACTGTCATTTCATTCATTTTAAAGATTTTCAATACCTTAAAAAAATTTATGAGTAAAATTCAAGCAATCCATGAAAGTGCCAATATTTTATGCTCAAAAAGAATATTGATATATTGTACTTTGTCAAAGTAAACACCCATTTAACATTTAGGCTGGATTTACACGAGATGGTTCCGGTGACACAACTGGGATATACAGCATGGCAGCATAGAGATACGAAAAAAAAAGAAAAAGAAAAAAAATGCATGGGATTGAATCTGAATCAGGCCTCTTTCATGAATCTAATTGGATTCAAATTTGATTTAAAATGGATACAAAACGTGGCAACATCAGATTTGATAAACTGTCACTGTGAACAGATGTTCAAAATACTGACATCTGATGTTTACACACCTGCCTCTACCCAAACACATTCCATAAAACAGTCAATAAAATCTAAATTTGCTGCGTTTGGATAAGCGGATCAGATAATGGATGGATAGAATTGATTCAAGTACATGTTGATGGCAATCAGTTGAGTAATGTCAAGTTTACCTGCATTTACCAGTATGCAAAAGGGGCAGTCCAGGTCATCTAAATGCCATGTAATGCTTTAGAGTTATTTGTTTACTTCTATAACATGGCTGCCTGGTGTTTACCTATCTACCTCACTGCATTTTGGACATCTGCACCTGATGTTATTTTATTGTATTTTGTGTTCAGTGAATGTAAACAGTGATATCTGAAATGATTACTCCAAAAGGCACGTAAACGGACACTGATATGCTCTAAACCAGAACCGGTACTTAGACGTACAGTGGAAATCCAGCCTTACATAGCCTCGCTTGACAATATTACCTGTTCTCGTTTGAGTTTCTCCCTTTTACGGATGAGCTCCACCAGCAGCCTGGCCTTTTCAAGGTCATGCCGAAGCTTCTGCCAATATCTCAGAGCGTCTCTGGCTGCAGATACTTGTTCACTAACCACCTCGGGCTATAAAGTATTTAAATAAATAAATAAGTTCATATATATTTCCCCATTGGATCAACTTTACATCCCAGAAATATCCAATCAATTTTTGAAAATTCAACAGAATGTCAAGAACATTGAGGAGGGGGTGGGTGTATTGGTGTGTGGGTGGGTGTGTGGGGGTGTTAATATAAGGGCAAGTCCCAGCCTGACCTGTTCAGTATTCCGTTGTGATTGGACATTAGAGTGCAAGCGACGGACCAGTGGCACACCATTTCTGGACTGACGCTTCAGTAACCAGTAGCTATGCAGCCTCTGCATCAATTGGCTCTTTTTTTGAAAGGGAATACCTTTGCAGATGGCATTCAACCTGGAGCACAGAAAGAGATTAAAGTTGATAGTTTTCATTTTCATGGTTTTGACTATGTTGGATTTATAGAACGTATAATGTACAGAAACATATCCTCTTCCATTTTTTAAATATTTTTTCACAGTACTTAATAAAAAAAATAAACATTACAAAAGAACATTTATGCAGTAACATAAAAAGTTGATGGATAGTTGCATCCCTGGTGAATTGGGTGTGTGTGTAGTGGATAAGGTGTAATCAAATGCCGAATATTGTGGTAGGTACATACATACAATAGTTTAATTTTTAATCAATTTTTAAAAGGACTATGTATATGCTCACACAACACCCAAGATGACATACACTAAAATATACCTGCTTGTGGGTATTTCAGGCACTATCACTTGCGGCGAAGCATTTTTCAGTGTTGTGGAACCCGTGTCCTTCTTCCCTTTCTTTTTTTCAATCTTGCCATCACTCTCAGACTTTCTGCCTTTTTTTGGCGTCACAGGACCATCTGTGTACGCACTTCGTCCTCGACTGGCTCTCCCTTTGCTGCCCACCACGCGTCCTTCACTCTCCTCATCAGAGATGCCCTCTTGGCCCGCAGGTGAATGAGTCTCACAAAACGCAGTCTTCTTGACGGAGAATGTGGTCCCATTGACGTTTGTCTCTCGTACTGGATCAATTCTCATAAACAGGCCTGCACGCTGTGCGCAAGTCACATGAAAGGCAGTGTAACAGTTGGCCTTGTGGCACTGGATGGATGCCCCGCGACCTTTCTGCTTGCACAGGTAGCAGGTAAGTTTCCAGCGGGCGGGGGGAATGTTTTTGACACCTTCCACTGGTTCCAAAAAAACGGTATTGGCAAAACAGACTTCAGGGATCCAGATAGCGCAGACAACATGCGCCCAGCGGCCATCGCTGGTTTGCTTAAAGGCGCCGCCTCTATTGGGGCATAGCGCACAGTCAACGGGTTTTTGAGGGGACTGAAGGCAGCAGCGGCACAGCCACTGACCCTCTGGGATGTAGGGGACACCGTAGCATTCCTGATGCACGGCCAGGTTGCACGCGTCGCAGAAGAGGATGACGTTGCTGTTGAGGCACTCGTCGTCCAGGCACACGCAGCAGAAGGCGTCGTCGTCAATGACGTTCTGAGAGGGCACCCGAATGCGTGCCTCCTGGTAAGCCTCCTCCTCGAGGCGGTCCACCAGAAGCTCAAAAGTGTCTGCGGATAGCGTGGCGCAGCCCTCTGCTGTGCGGCTGGCGTTGATCATCTCCAACCAGGCGGAATCTTCCTCGTCCATGTCGTATTCTGCCAGAGATTCCTGCTCCTCGGCCGAATGTTCGATGTAGCGGTAGTACGCCGTGGGCAGTGGCGGTGCCTCCACATGGGTGAAAGTGTCTACAAGGCGAAACGAAGGCGCAGGGAGGGGTATTAGGTGATTGTGCGTTGCATTTAACTTTTCAGTCGTTTGCGGTTGAGGGCGGGCGCAGTGGTTTTTTGAAGGCGGCGAATGTGGCACAGACTTGAATGACAGACATTTAGAGTCTTTCCGGCGGCCACGGGGCGTGATGGGTTTGTTGACAATCTGCGTAGCACTGACGGGAGGCGATGGTTGCTCGCTGTTCTCTTTGTTGCTATTACACTCACTGATGTCCTGCGCCATCATTTCGTCTTCAGTGATGACGGCTAAGGGCTCCAAGACCGAGATGCGGTGAAGCCGGCCATCCAGCTCCACTTCCACAACCTTTTGCGCCTGGGCATAGCTAAGTGTTTCTCTGCTCGGAGATGCTTTGAGACTGTACGGGGATGGGGAACGCTGGCGAGCACCAACGCCACTACCACCAACTGCTGTCCTCTTGGACTTCCTGTCATCTTTGCCACATCCCAGGCCCACCAGGCCTTTTCGACGTGGCTTCCTCATAGGCCACTTATCACACGTGCCCTCCTGTGGAATACAAATTTAGCAAAACAACACCATAACCCAACTAAACGCAAATGAAGCAGATATAATTTGAATAATAAATGGTTGGTTGTCCACTATGCAGGCCAGTAAATGACATACAAGCTGACAATTTTAAATCATGCAAACATATAAAATATTAATTAGAATTATCAATAACAAAATAATGCAGTGTTATATGTCACTAATTTGAATTTACAAAATTAATGTTAAGACAATAGATAATATCTACAATATAGAAAATAGAAAAAAGGGAACGGGAATGTCGTTATTATTTTTTTCTTATACAATGCATTACTGATAACTGCGAGGACATGTAATGCTAAAATTATTTTTCGTTTACTGTAACTTCAACAACGTAACGCCTTGCCGAAATAGCCAAAACACAGAGGAGCCAGCCTATCAGCTTTCAGTAATACTTGATTGAGGCACCCTGAGCCAATCACCTCGGAGAAAGCCGCAGCCTCCAACAGTACTCTGTCCTTATTTCAGGAGTACACTGTCAGCCATATTTACAGTTTTAAAACACCACAATAAGAACTTTATATCTTACTTTCTCCGTTGTCATTTCGAAACATGGTCTTACGCCCATTTTGCGTGAGAAATGCGTTATGACACTTATTCGGAGCAGTTGTATAACATTTTTATTAACAGCTAGCTCAGCTGCTAACTTTGAAAAATATGCTGTACTAACCTAAGGTATTATTTTTTACGCTGACACGGAAAGAACAAAACACATCGTCGCAATTTAGAAGGCATTTAAAGTTTTTAAGCGATTAATGATTAAAATAATATATATATATATATTTTTTTACCAATTATGTCAATTAGGTGACACAGTAGCTCCACAGCCGGCGGTCTGAGGCGTTTCTACAGAAATGGTTTCCACCTCGCCAGTGGTCTTGCTGGACTCCCGTAGCTAAAAGCTAACTTGCTCTTAGGCAGCTACAGTTTGTTGGTGCAGCCGGTATGGGTCGTTATTTATTAACGCGTCCGTCCTTCCGTAAAACGGAGATTAAGGAGTTGGGGACTAATGCCCATACATCCAACGAGCATACGAGTTACATATCTGCAGTTATACTGTAAGAGTATCTTATGTCGACCTAATTTTGTGGGTTAGCCTCCCCCGGTAGCTTTGCGAATCCAGGCTATCGCCATTGGTTTTACCACAGGACTTCCGGGTATATCTTTCAAAATAAATCGATTTTCAAACAAACGCGAATCGGTACATTCGTTTCCTTTTTTTTCTGTCATTCTTTATTATTTAGAAATGGTTTTACTTTAAAATAAGAGATTATTATTGTAATCGTAATTAATTGTGTAGTTTATCAGGGTGAATACTGGCCGTCTAAATAGTATTTGCTAAAATTACTAAATGTTTCATTTCCGGTTTGTCTAATACTGTACTACTTGATTGTATGTCTAGGCCACACTCTTGACGTCACTCTACATGATTTTGGCGCCCAGGCTAACAAACAAAGTGACACGGGACACCTGCCTTGTTATCGCACAATACAAAACACACTTAGGCAGGTATACTAACTGCTCAGTCATATAATTGTACATAATTTTAGGTTCACACAAGGCAACAATTGGTCCACTGTAGCATTTAAAATGCAATCAGAGTGCAAAAAGTAAACATTGGGTGCAAAGACTGACATTCAACAGCCTGGAACCGTAAGGTCAATGGTGGTGGTGGTGGGGGGGGATGTAAATTAATATATTCATTGAAACACAAAATATCTGAAACGATTGCATGTAACTTATTTATTTTATGACCAGTGTACAGATGCCTTCAGTGTACTTGCAAATAAATAAATACATGATTTATTTCAGATTATATTTCACAATTAAATAGATTGACAGGCAATTATATATATATATATATATATATATATATATATATATATATATATATATATATATATATATATATATATATATATATATATATATATAAACACACACACACACACATAATTAATAATGTGTTCGAATTGTATTATTTATTTACTTTCTATGTATTGATTTTTGGAATAAAAACATGCAAATGTACCTGTTCATGTCACATAAAAATAGCAACATCTTTGCGAGACACACGTTTGGCTTAAAATTAAGTCATAAAGTGCAAAAAACAGCATAGAAAACAGAAATCACAAATGACCAAAAATAAAATAATATCAGAAGTCCAAAATCATAAAATGCGACTGACATTTGACATTTCATGTACTCACTACATTTGTGATGGTGATGAATTTTGCCTTACTACGTTTAAACAATATCAAAACTATAATTAACTGGTTATGCACATAAGTACTATTATTTATTAATTGGGAAAGAATTTGTGAGGCAATTCAGTAATTGGTAATTAGAATGAGTAACACGAAATGTCTCACAAACACCTACACTTGACTCAAGTGTTTAAAAAAACAAAAAAATTAAAATGTATACATGATAAGGGTAAAAGAAATAAAAAAAAAGAATCCTTAATTGCAATATACAAGGGCACAATTGGTTGTACAGTTGTTGGAACATGAGCATACTTATACGTATTTACATGACATTTGTCAAGTCAGGGAGTCATCGTCAACGTGTTTTTTCTCTTGGAATCTCGCCGAGGGAATGGCACAAAGCTCTTCACCTCTCGGAAACATAACCCTGTTAGGCCAGAAGAGAACATTGTTATTTTTTTTCAGCTTGTCCACTGGTTTTACAGAGCACCATCAAAGGGCATTTTTAACATCAATTATTCACTCGCAGTTCTGCTATAGCATGCTTTTGAACTCATTAAACAGCCTTTAACACTTAAAACACAGAGTGTTTGGGCAGTAGTTTATTATTTATTACAGTTTATTAAATACAGAAATGTATTCCCACTTTTACTTGTTAAACACTATAACCAAACTAGAGAGTTCAATTCCCCAAGAAATGTGGACAGAAAGAAAAATAGCTGGCTTAAGTACAGTGCTCAGCATTGGGAATGAGCACTATACACTCAAACAGATTTGTTAGAACAATTTCAGATTCATTTCAGAGTCAGATTTGTTTGTTATTTTTTAATTAATGGCATACCATGCTTCAAAAGAAGCCCACACATTGATGGCAAATGATATTTGTCAATGGGTTTGCACAGAGTAAAATCTCATTTTACAAATGTATTAAACATTGCACTGCTGCAAAAATGAGTACACACCAGTGAGAGTCAACCAATGCTAAAGTTGGGATAATTCTCATTCACAAGAATAAAACCTTAGTTAAGTCTAATGATCAAAATTCAGAAATAATACTTAGGGGTATATTCACTAAAAATGCGCTGCATCCGGTAATAGCGCGAAATATTGCACCACAACTGCACCCGCAGTCTGCGCCCAGTTACCCACCTATTCACTAAGGATATTGCTCTAATCATATACCGGTGCAAACACGCCCACAAAACTGACAGCTTGGAGCAAATTTGCACCCGATTTACCACACATGGCAATGGATTTGCGGCACGAACATGGCTGTTATAGTAACAGCTGCGAGAAAGATGACATTATCAGAAAGCGAGGTTGGACTGAGAGTAAGCATTCATTAAGTTGTACAGAGCAGAGAGGATGACAACGACGTCATTCATTCATAAAAGTACAAATTATTGGTGTGGTTGTTTTTTTAGAAATATATTTTCAGAGGTTGGTGTGGGCATACAGTATGCATCTGGCACGTAAAAATGATCGTAAAATGCCTCCCCGCCATTGCCGATCAGCCCGTGTTACGTTATATGTCCTAAAACAAACAGAAAAAAAATCCCCCCTCCCTCCTCTTTGCGTGAACAGCCAGAGAGCGACGGTGCACCGTGCCATGCACTAGTGATGTGTCGGTGACGAACGAATCGAGTCTTTTGAACGGCTCTTCAACGTGAACTATGGGAACCGAGTCTTTATCGAGAGCCGTTCATCACCCCTCCCCCCGAACCCGCCAAATGCGCGCACCGACCGTTCGCTTTTGGAGGAAGCGTCAACTTCGAATATTAGCGTCAATCAAACAATTAACTTATAATTCAGTCATTAAAGTCTGAAACAAACAACAAAATTGATTTTTGGATATTAAATATCGATTCGATTCGATTAATAAATGAGAATCTCGATTCTTTTATGAATCGATTTTTTGGCACACCCCTAGTGAACGGCTCCCGAATGAACGGCTCCCTTGAAAGACCCAAAAGTCCCATCACTACCATACACTGCTGTCATGATCCCGGGATCGAGGTTGCGTCAGGTTAATACATGCTTTCCAAAAACGTTATTTGCGTCACAGGCTATTAGCGCTGGCGTTAGTGAATTAAACGCTGCATATCAATGAGTTTCATTTGCATTGGGGTGGGCATATTTTGCGTCAAATGTATGCAAATTACCTAATTTACATACACACAAATAACACGGCGCACTGTGGCACAATCTGGTTGGCCACGCACTTAGTGACGGATTTCCCCATCTGCGCGTGTTTAGTGAATTAGGCGCTCCCGGATTGCTCCATTTTCAACGGTTAGCGCCGTGCAAAGGCGACGCAAACCTTTAGTGAATAGGCCCCTTACTGTACTGTGCTTTTACAAGGTCCTTACACAATGCCCAGATACATACAAATATGCCGACTGAATGATAAGAGGGAACTTGACTCAACCTACACACTTTCTAAGTTGTTTGATGCCATCACAACGCCGCATCATCACCTTAAGCCTGGTTCACACGGCAGGAGAATTGGCCCGATTTTAGCCCCGAATTTCCCCTCCCGACAATCGTAAGGACGCGCCGAGACGCAAGAGATAATCTTCACAGATAATCCTACCTTGTGTCTTGTCACCACACACGGCGCCTCCCGATATCGGTGCTCGGAAGGACCCCTGACTTGAAATCGGGCATATCCAACATGTTGGATTTTTTTGGCCCGATTTCGCTGCGCGCAGCAGATTGACAGTGACGTGCAGCCAATCAGAAAGCGAGCCAGCGAGGAAGCCGGTGGGGAATCCAAAATCAAAACAGCCGTGACGCAGCAGAAAGTCCGTGCTTTCGCAATTACACTCTTTTTATTTTTTTAAATTATTTGTATTTTTTTTTTTTAATACACGCACACACATTCTCGACAAATAAACGTGGTCTCCGGGTGGGACGCCAACCCGCGCCGCCAGCACCGAGCCGAGGGCAAGCGATGTCTCGCCAGTGACCATTTACACTCTTTTAAAAACACCTTTTCTTTTTATGCCGCTTTCTCGGCTGAAAACCAGGATCGACTCATGTTCTTGAATGAACTCGGCTCTTGTGGGGTGTGTTGATTGTGCAGTGTGGCCGCACACCACACACGGTACGTTCAAAACTGAAACTCCTGTGATTTTTTCTCTTCACGTGTGGTGTATGTCAAAGATTGGAAATCGGCCGACAATTTTAAAATCTTGCCGTGTGAACCAGGCTTTAAACAAGTATTAAATCGCTGTTGGTTTGTCTAATTGTTACAAAGCTGGTTAAATTAGCATTAACATTAGCATTACGAACAAAATCAGTAAATAATAATAATAATTAAAAAAAACTGCCAAGTCAAAACGGGCGCAGCCTGTTTGTTTGTAATGTCTTACATTATCTTCCACTTGGGATGGATAAACAATAAAAAATTAGATTCCCCCCACCCTCCATTCCATAATGGCTTGGACTTACTGGAGGTCGGTGTTCTACTTTTTTGTCTATTTGATCAATTGTAGAACAACTTTAATAGTTTGAAATCTGTAAGAGGTTAAAACAGTACAGTACTAGCTAATCCATTTGCTTTTTTGCTTTTTCTTTCTTTACTTTGAGTTGAGCTATGTAAGTAAAAAGGAGTAATAGCACCAAATATTATTATGTACTCTAATGTCAACAATATTTTATATGCATTTATTTTATTTGTATTTTACTCAACTCAACTCAAGTTTATTTATATAGCGTTTTCAAACAGCCTGAACTGTAACAAAGCGCTTACGTTCCATCATGTACAGGTGAAAAATGAAAATAAATAAATAGAAAAAATATCCAATAACGCGTCTCATGGAATCTAATATGTGAATGGAATATAAGTGTTTATTTTAATTTTGATTAAGAGCATGTTTGTACAGTCAGCAAAATATAAGACAGTTGCTTTTTCTGTATCGGGATTCTGTTTGGCTAAAACATTACTTGCCATCCAGAGTGGGAAGTTTCATTTTGAACGGTAATGTGAATTGTGAATGACAAAAAAAAAAAAAAAAAAAAAAAAAAAGGTTCATCCTGTTATTGTAGTTTAACTGTCTTATGTACAGATTTCTCTTCAAAATGATGTATACTAACTGTTTTTACTTACGCTTCCACTCGTCAAGAGTTAACTTGGCATTATCATGGCTGTCATCGTATGGTTCTGGCTCAGGGAGGTCATCTGGGTCCCTGAGGCTGTCAAAGTATGGGTGTTCCAGTGCCAGTTCAGCTGTGGGCCTCTCGTCACCGTCCAGTACCAGCATCTTCTCCAGCAGGTCAATGCCTGCAAACAACCAAACTCTTAGCAATGTACACGTCAGAAAACGTTTAGCCTAAATTTAACTCACCATTTGCACTGGCCGGGGGAAACAATGTTGAGAAGTCTTTTCTTGGATAGTGAGGAAGGGCTTTCACATATTTTTTTGCCTGTTTTTGGAAGAAAACGTTGAAGAAAAACACCCTCAATTGCCATGAAGTAGGTATCCGTCTCATTTTAGGGCCAGATCTGTCTCATTTAGTGTGCCAGCCCTCATCCTGCTTGACAGCCTGGCCTTCAAAAGCTTGACAGCCACTTCTTTTCTTGGCATAGAATATTTGCACCGGTCGACTACTTGCTTCTACAAGTTGAAGCAGAGCCTGAAGTGTGGACTAAAAGAGAGTATGTGTTGCCAAACACAAAAACCCTCCAGCCCCTGTCATGCAAAAATCAAGTGCCTAGCATAGCTAATGTTGCCAGCTCATGCTAATCTGAACAAAGTGGCTAATTTTGCCATGTCCCCCAAACACACTAAAACATCCATCGAGATTCCATTGCATTCCCACATGGAGCATTACATCACCATCCACCGAAATACACTTATTAATACAGCAGTGTGGTGCAAGACATCACCGAACACAAAGCCTCACACACTCATGTTGACAACTAGTTGAACATATTACAACATTTTCAAAAGCTAATCTTGCTGTTAGTTAAAACTACGTTGTGCCAATAGTGCATCTCATTTTGGTTTTGACATGATTGTGCTTCAGCTGCCACGTCAAATGGTTCCTTTTGCTCTGGAGCTTTGTCCAGACCAGCTGCCAAATTAAGGGCTGAGAATCTCACCCCGGGTTTTCACCGGATGCGGTTGCGGTGCGGTTGCGGTGCGGTGCGTCTTGACTGCGTGCTCCGGACGGGTCAATTTTTTTGTCAATCCACACCGGCTCCGCACAGCTGCGGTCCGGCAGCTCCGTCGCCGCCCACTTCCCAACGTGTCTCGCGGGACCGCGCGCGAGCGATCATGTGGCATTTCACAACGACAAACATACAGAAAGTCTGTGCTCAACAGATAAGCAGAAAGAGAGGTGGACTTCTTTTGATTTAACCTTTTCTTCTTCTTCTGCTATGAGATTCCATGCAGCATCCTTTTTTTGGTTGTCCTTATAAAAAGGATGTGCCGTGTCATATATTATTTTGTGGTTTTCCACCTCCAATATAAACCTCTCCTCGTCCATGTTCGCTGGTGTCTAAACCGTGAATGAGCACATGGCCCGGCGACGCCCACGTCACGTTTTGCTGAAAAGCTTGCGAAATAGGAGCTGGCGAGTGTTTTATTCTGAGAGGTAACCGGAAATTTATTGTGAAACTGCGTCGGTCTTCCTGTCCTGCTCGATGTGTTTTGTGCTAGCTTGCCATTTGCCGGAGGCCTACCGCTGCGGCGTCCGGCAAAAATAGAAAATAGGTCTATCCTCGCGGAAGGCCTGCTGCACGCCGCAGCTGAGACGCAGTCGACACGCAACGCACCCGCAAGCGGTGTAAACTGCACCATTCGAATGAATGGAATCTAATTGCTTGCGTCGCCGGACCGCACCGCAACCGCACCGCAACCGCATCCGGTGAAAACCCGGGGTCAGTGTGTGGATGGTTATAATGTTAATTAAATCCCATAATATGTCCCCTTTAAAATTCAATTCTGCAACTGGTTGTACCTCTGGGCTATCAAGTTTCTGAATAAATTCTGGTCCAGGCACTCCGGTAACTTTCATGATCTGTGTCAGCTGGTCCATGTCTGGGCTTAGAGTCAAGGTTTGGTCAGATGGAGGGAGGTGTCTAAGCTCTGGATAAACAGATAGGTATGATCAATTTGTTGTGATTATGGCACTATTTCTTAACCAAGAATGGCCAAGATGCCCTGATGACGTGATCTTAAGTCCATTGAACATTTTTGGAAGGAACATGAAATCAGGAGAGGTAATGTCATGCACAACAGTCAAACTCCAGGCCTCTTGACCCCCGAAAATTAGGAAATTATTTTAGTATTTTTTATGTACTAGTAAGACACATGCACACTTATATGATCATCTCCACTTCAAAAGGTGGATTTAACAATGCAGGTGAAAGGATACAGTCTTTTCCTTTGAAAAGGGTTTTTCCGTTGATCATTTCGGCCATGATGCAGCCCACAGACCAGATGTCCACTAGGATAAGCAACACGGGAGACAAGTGTGAGTGAGGAAGACATCTGTGACAAGTCATCATTGACTCAGTGCTCCAAAAATGTGGAAATGAAATGTGTACAGTACAAGCAAAATTCCTGTTTTCAATGGTGAGAGGAAACCATTGTGCTGCTCCTCATACGTGAGGTGGGATTGCAATACAATACAATGGAGGCTTAGTAGAAAAAGCTATTACATGAAAAAGCACAAATCCTTAGGAAAGTCATTCAATTGCAATTGGCAGCAGAGTGACAGAGTATCAACATTATCACTTGTCAACAGTCTGCTGTCAGGACCATCTGTCTCCACTGACAGATTAAAGTGAGACAGCTTTGCTGTCAAAATGACACTGATGCCTCCTCAAATGCATTTCCCTCGCCGCTGTGATAGAATGACAAAAAGAACTTTGACGCACTACTGAACTCATGGCCAAAAGACAAGTCATTCCTTTAAGTGGAGCCACAGTGTTTGCACACCATAAACTCAAAGATCATAGACACGCCTAATTGAGCACTGAGACAGTAACAAGGACGGAGTTGCAAATGTTAATAGCTATATGGTTGTCTTGCCAGTCTGTGTGTAGTGCATCCAGTTCAGAATGACCTCAGGCGCTCGGTACCAACGGGTCACCACATAGCCTGTCATCTCAGCGTCAGTACTGCGAGCTAGACCAAAATCCAGGATCTGCGTAAGTGGAACGCCACAATTAAAAAAAAAGTTAGAATAAATCTTTAACAAGCAAAACAACCGCTGAAAAGTAATTTGAATACTTTCTCTAAACATAGGCAGATATTCTTTTACAACCTACATCTTACTGTGTAAGCTAATGCTTCAATATGTAATTCTTTGGCCTTAAAAATAACAGCTGCACAATCAAGTGGTTTGTAATAAGACCACTATCTCTGTTCTTCCCATACTGACCTTGGATTACTTCATTTAGTGGTCTCCAATGTGGGGTGCTTGAAATATGTATATAAATATCGCAATGTATCGACTTGAAAGTAACATTGAATGGACACTGCTCATGTTAGTGCAAGTTTATGTGCAAATGCTACTTTTGAGTGCTTGTACAAAAACTTAAAAGTAAATAATTACGCAATCTTTCCGCACAAAAGAGAACAATTCCATTATGCATTTATTCTCTACGGTTTTGTTTACGGTAATCTACTCAAATGCATTGCTTGCCAGTAAGGTTGTCACGATTCCAAATACAAACCTTCAGCTCACAGTCTTGGTTTACAGCCAAGTTTCCAGGTTTGAGATCCTGTAATAGAGGATGAGATGAGTGAAGGTTAGCTATTGCACATAGAGATTATTTGCACTGTGATCTTTAGTACTTTCTTCACTGCCTACCTGAAGTATGAGGAGAAAATGAAGACAAATATTGGCTGACTACTTGCATTTCCATGGTTATCCATAAAACTTTCGGGCATGTGCTGAGTTTTGGCCTGTTTGTATTTCTTAGCAGTTTTCCTGTGACTAGAGTAATAGTAGCAAAGTGTTATTAGGCAGTCTATTTTTTTAGGGTACTTCGTGGACTGGTTGACGGTCCACAAATACACAAATATGCGTTCACACTCACCTTTAAACCTCACTGAACCTAACATGCATGCTTTTGATATGTGGGTGAAAGGCACAGTGCCCTTATTCCACACAGGAAAGCTTGAGACATAATTCGAACCCTGAACCTCAGAACTGTGAGCCATCATTGTGCTAGCACTCCAAACATAGGCAAATAGCCACAATGGGGTATATGCCACGGAAGAGGCAGAACTGTTTTTTGCACATCAGTTTGTTTCCGGTTCGTTTGCGATGTGTGGGCTGCGTCAAAAATACTTGTGCTTCCGACTTTGTGCCCCTCGGTTGCGCGTTCACAACCCGGACCGGAAATAAACTGATGTGCAAAATCATGTCCCGCCTCTTCCGTGGCATACACCCCATTAGAGCACACATTTGTCTACTTGGAAGTAGTGCTACAGCAGATACTCAGTTTACACTAAAGTGGTATCGCTACACATAAGTTGTACTTGGGTGGATATGAGGCTATACTTGGAAAGTTGGAATTGTATTACATTATGAAATGTGGAATAAAAAGGTCAAGTGTTTAGTACAGTACAGTCTTCCCTCGCTATAACGCGGTTCACTTTTCGCGGTCTCGC